>NW_022987869.1:4440597-4513097 GCF_902827165.1 Trematomus bernacchii
TCACACATTAATAAGGAAAATAGGACATGGAATAAGTAGGTCACGTGACTCAACAATTCTCCAAATAAACAATATAATCTTCTTCTAAAATGTTAAATGGAAACTATATATCTAAATTCCACAACTCATATCCGTTTAAAATCTGTGATAGTATTCGTTTCTGCAATATGGATAGGTAATACCATTAAAAGTGTCTTACAAATTAAAATGTAATGTAAATGTATTTGACCTATTGTATCTGTCTGTAACGGTATCACTACTGTTTCAAACCGTAATTAGACACATTATAGCATTATGTGTCGATAACGCCAACCAAAATATGCTTTAGAAATATATGTTTTATTAAGGGTGAAACTGGAAGTAAAATGTGCACCCCCCCCCCTTTAGATCTGTAGCACCTCGCCACTCTCTCCCCTCTGATGTCTGAAGCAGGACTCGAACTGTCAAACAGGCCGGCTACCAGTCACGCGGCGCCGTGCTCTCCTCGGTTTCTTATTGCTTAGATCCATCATGTAAATTGTTTAATGTCTCGTGCCAGGGCGCACGTTCATATTTCGCTAAATACCAAACGGAGTTTCGAACATTTTCAGTCACTATATGGTGTCCCTCGCTTTCTGCTAGAGAGTTATCAGACGATCCCTGAGGGGAAACTGTCCATGAGACAAGCTACGTCACAATGAGACAATTCAATTAATAGTTCTCATTTTGTGTTCGGGTGAAACCGCAACATGGCGCCCTGCAGAGGCCGACAAATGGGATACAGAGTGTTGAGTGCCTTATCAGAATTGGCACACAATACAAAAGGAACCATGGCTGACTGAAATCAGACACGGTGTCTCATATAATTAATTTAGGCAGAACATGTAATAAAAAGTAGCAGACTGCATCCAGTCAGGGATATGAAATGCGGGTAAACCTCCAGGAAAATAAAGTAGTCAACCTGAAATTAAACTGCATATTTTTCGTCCAAATGCAGGCTTAGTTTTATGGAATATTGTGTTATCAAAAAATGGGTGTTTCTCATGAAGTAGAAACTTTAACGCACACGTCTGTCCGTGTCCTACTCTATTTTTAAAGTAGGCTAAGTGTCATTTTATTTAAATATAAGCACCTCTTTTTAGAATATCACACTGTAAGTAACCCTAAACTTAACCTGTTCTCACAGTGTTTATGTAGAGTACTTCACGTCTGAGTGTAAGCCTCCCTGCCATGACCACACAGTTAATCCGGAGTCTAATAAGAGAGGAGGATTGTGCTCTCAAACTCTCATTTATTATGCTCTCTTTACGCATGAAGCCGGCCTGCTGCAATGCTGCGCCAGGCTGGGCATTCCTGGCGCTGCCCTCCGCCTTCTAAAAGATGTTTCAAAAGAATGTATTTCAGAGACAGGCACGAGATGGGATAATGGAGGAAGACGTTCTTTTTCTTTTTAAAAGTCTTCTCTGGTTAGCTATGGAGACAAACAAGTAAATGTTCTTACTACACATGCTACGACACATTTGACTCAAAACCAATTTGTTCTTCTGGAAATAAAAACCCAGGAGGTACTTTAAAAGAAAAAGGCAAAGATATTTGTTTTTACTATAAAGTCAAACAAATTATAATGTGCCCATACAAAGTCAGAAGAGAGTTTCGATTCCCAAATTATAATTGCCCTTTAAATAAAAAGGTTGATCTCTCTTGTCTTGTGATTATACCACATTATTCCAATATGAAGATAACAATATAAATACAAATAATAAAAACAATACAATTATTATTTTGTGCGTAATTTATGCGTAATTGTGTCCAGTATATGTTTTGCATGTCACCCTCACGACGAAAATGGATTGTGTACATCCGGTGTGTGTGTGTGTGTGTGTGTGTGTGTGTGTGTGTGTGTGTGTGTGTGTGTGTGTGGGGCCGCCTGGGTCCTTGAGGAAGTTTCAGTTCAGTAAACAGGAAGGCGCAAAAAAGTCCACATTTCATTTTACATCAACTTCCTCCTTTTAATGATGATACAGGAACACTCCCACCAGCAACCCCACTCCCAGGCCTCTCAACACACACACACACACACACACACACACACACACACACACACACACACACACACACACACACACACACGCACACACACACACACACACACACGCGCGCGACACAAATGTAGTTCCTCTCCATGTCGGGGTTATAGAGGGAGGCTGGTTCATGGGAAGGTGCAGCTCTTTTGTTTTTGGGCTGTGTATCATCTGTTTCCCGTGTGTGTACACAGGGCAGCTCCAGCCTGCAGAGCCGCCTCTCCTCACCATTGTGTGTGTGTTCTGTGCATTATGGGTATTATGTGTAGGGCTTGCTGCTCCTTTGAACCTGTCCAGGCTGTCACAAGGCGCTGACTTTGGCTTTGCAGTGTGTGTTGGTGATGATGAGTGGGGTGAGTAACTCCTGCCACTGGTGCTTTTTTTATTTCAAGGTGTGTTTGCTATGTGTGTGACTCACAGGCTTTGGGAAGAGGGGTGTGTGTTTGGATGGTATAGCAGAGGGGACTGAGTTGGGCATGGGAAGGTCCTTTGAGGATCTTTACGCACTTGTGTGTGACGTTTCTTTTTTGTCTAATTTGGCCTTAAATTCATATTATATTTATATGATATTTGAGTGAGGATATAGTGAAGCGTAGTCTATAAAAAAAACATATATATAGGCTTACCTATTCCATATCCTTTGAAAAGGTGTGTGTGTGTGCGTATTTGTCACACACACGCACTTTCTTCAGTCGCAGCATCTCATGTGATTGCTTTGCGTTTAAATCGGCATTTGTGAGGCCTTAATGTCTCTGCATACTGATAGGGGTGAACCGCGCGGCCACGGCTCATGAATTATGCACGAGCAGGAGTCACCGCGAGGTCAGCAGACAGGCTCGAGCCACGGAGGAGCGCAAAGTGAAGATGGCACATACCCCCCCCCCTCTTGTGTGTGTGTGTGTGTGTGTGTGTGTGTGTGTGTGTGTGTGTGTGTGTGTGTGTGTGTGTGTGTGTGTGTCTGTTCATTTACTTCAACAACACAGGGGAAAGGAATGAACAACTGGCTGCTTTTATTTATCTGTCAGTGTTCCCCACTTCCGGGTGAGAAGGGGGGGATGTTTACCTGAAACAAACTAAAAACTTCCACAATTGACAGCAGGGTAAACAAAAACAAGCCAAGCCCAACACCAGATACATGGGGAAATATCCTATTACGAACAACAAAATACAATCTTTATCATTTTAAAGTGCATACATTATATTGCATCAACTGACTACAGTCTTAAAAACTAAACTTCGACACCTGGACGAAGTTCTTCTGGACTTCATTCTGAAATGTGAGCTGTGAACAGGCACCTGTACCAGAGCCGCGGTGATCATACAACCAGAATAGCTTTTGTTTGCTTTGCCGATGAAAGGCTGATAACCCTGCACATATTTAAAGATACAGGTCATGGGGGGGGGCGTTGTGTTTATTTGTTCAGGTTATGCCGCGTTCAATGCACGCCTCAGTTACGCTGACAAATAGACTATAGGGATGTTAAAATTGGATTAAAACCAACCAATCAATCAACCAATTTATTTATTTTGTCCAATATCACTGAATAGACATTTGTCTCAGGGGGCTTTAAATGGTCTACAGAAACCCTCTGAAAACATCTTTAAATGTGTTTATATGTACTATTGCTACTCGGGCGGTATGGTGGATTTAGACTTAAAGACAAAACAATATGTCGAATGAAGGATATAATTAATGCAAAAGAAACAACTAAATATATTGACTTTTAAACAACAATGTGTAACTTATCAATTATCTATTGGGTTACATTTGATCGGTGAAAATACAACTAATACTAATAGGCTACTATAATACTACTACTGCTACTCTACTACTACTACTATAACTATGCCTATACTGCTAATACTACTACTACTACTACTACTACTACTACTACTACTACTACTACTACTACTACTACTACTACTACTACTACTACTACTACTACTCAGTGGCGTTGATGACAACATGAGGCCTATGTGACATTTTTGGACAGTGCACGTTTGTGTCTTCTAACGTTGCAATTGTGTTTTTCTTACTGTGCATATAAATCGTACTCATTTGTTAGTCAACATTTCTTTGTGCAGGCTGTTTTTTCATAATTTCTTTTTGAAAGATAAGGATTTTTTAAAGTGATTTGGACAAAATCAGCCATTTAAAAAAAGTGGGACATGTTGTCCCTACATGACACCTATACTGCTACTGAATAAATAGATACATCATAATATAAACATTAATTATAATAATAATATTTCATAACTCTCCTGCTTTACTACACCATAATGGATGAACAGAAGCCCACTTTTCTTTAATCGCCCTTCCATTTGAAATAGTTTAAAAGGTTATATAACCTAATTCCTCTGTGTTATTGTATGGAGCATTATACATCAAAGCAATTCTTGTTTTTTTCAAACCTCCTTGGCAATAACCCTGATTCTGATTCTGATGGTTTCACTGTGCGCCACATATATTCTCCCACAGAATGCAGCTCTCTCGCGCCGCCACCAGAGCCCGCTTTAGACCAGGGCAGAGAGCTCGAGAGCCCCCGCGAGCCCCTCTCTGTTCCGACCTCCCTCCCAGCACGCGCCCCCGTCCTTTAGAATCCTAACTGACGATAACCTGCAGCACCCCCGCCCCTGTCTCGCTGTTAAAATACACAACTGTCACAACTGTCACCGTGTTTCCAGCTGATTAATGGAGAGAGGTTCGAGTATATCTGGAGCTGTAGGTAGCCTACTCTCTACAGAGAGAGAGGTAACAAATGCCACCTTGGAGGCAATTAATTCCTGCTCTTTTAGGCGCTAAACAGGAGTGCCAACAGTGCCATAAAACGCCAATGTCCACACATTTTGCAAAACGCTGATTCCTAATCCAGCTGAACAGCAACAGGCTTAGTGTAAAACACAACCCTGGCAAACATCCAGATATAGAATACACTGACAGTGTCCTCTCCTGCTCATGTCCTTCTGCCTGAGGGCAAGGGAACAGCCTGGCTGGAAGTCAGAGCTGATAGTCAGCCTCCAGTACGGGTTCACCAAGTTGAAGGATCAAAAGTTCACCATCGTGCGTGAGTTCCGCCCTCGCCTCTCCTCACTCACTCCAGGCCAATTGCTGTATGTCAAAGGCAAAAAAGGGAGGGAGAGAGAGGAGCGAGTGGGTAGAGATGAGAGAAATGATAGCAGGAGGCAAAGGAGAGGTGAAGGCCTGACCTTCCCTTCCCTTCCCCGGTAACAAAAGCAAAGCTCCCCCCCCCCCCCCCCACCGGCGCAATGTACAGAGAGAGATGAAGGGAGAAGAAAGACAGGAAAAATGGAGGGGTGGAAGGTGGTGGTGGGAGAGCGGAAGGTATTCGGTGACATGGAGGTGGGTGGATGGCTGGGGGGTGCAGGTGTTTGGCTACACATGTGGTTCACACCGGCTAACATTTGTGTTTCATGGAGTCACTTTCTGCTCTGACTGTACAGTGGGATATTTGGCTTCACTGAGCTGAAGGAAACAGATAACTGAAGCATAAAGCATCAAATGACAAATGACATGTAATGCATAAAGGCCGCAAGGTAGAAACAAATATCACCATAAATATTCAATTAAACTAGCCATATACTAATGTAGGTGGTTGATTTCAAATAGTATATTTTTTATCCCCACAGTGAAGCCCTTTTCTCAGATGCTACAACAAATAAAATAAAATAATAATAAAAATAATAATTTCCACGTAACATGTGTCCAGCACATAGAACATTATATATAATCATAGTAATGATAAAGAACAAAAATAAGAAGAAACACTAGTTGATACAATACAATTTACTTTTTTTTATTTGTTTTTAAATGAGCAAAACCAAACATGTGCAACCAGCCTCTATCAAGTTTTTCATCTAGACCAAAATATCAAATGACAAAACAATGTTGTAAAAACACTGTGTGTGTGTGTGTGTGTGTGTGTGTGTGTGTGTGTGTGTGTGTGTGTGTGTGTGTGCGTGCGTGCGTGTGTGTGTGTGTGTGTGTGTGTGTGAGTGTGTGTGTGTGTGTGTGTGTGTGTGAGTGTGGTGTGTGTGTGTGTGTGTGTGTGTGTGTGTGTGTGAGTGTGTGTGTGTGTGTGTGTGTGTGTGTGTGTGTGTGTGTGTGTGTGTGTGAGTGTGTGTGTGAGTGTGAGTGTGTGTGTTTATGGTGCTAGCATCTATTTATATTTCGCCAAACAATTTCAGAGAGTAAAGCAAAGCAGAGCTCTTCCTCTCCTCAGCCTTATCAGCTGAACCCTGTCAAAAAGACACTCTTATCTCACAAACCATCCACAAAATATTACTTTCCTTATCTGATTTTTCCACTGCATGATTAATGTCTGCTCCTGTTGACTTTTCTAACTGAGAATGATGATCTAACATTCTTCTTCTCCCATTGTCATTATGTCCCTTTGTTCATTTTTGTATCATTTTTATTTTCAATAATGGAATAGATCATAATTACAATATTGCTAAAAAAACATCAAATAATAATAATAACTTCAATCCAATGTCCAAATCCCCTTATTTATTTATTTTACAAACTTGTCCTCCAACTACAAAAACTCCCAATCGTTTAATCTCAGCTGCTGTTGAATTGGACACATATTGTTGGAGCGATGCTTTATGGTTAAATGAGAGAGGGGGGGAGAGCGGAGTGGAAATGAGTCGCAGCAGAGGAGCAAAATGATAATTAAGTAAATAAATAATCCGTTTATTGACGTAAACACACAGCAGAAAGGTAATGGGTGAATAACTGCATTACAGAATCCGTCTGCAGTTCATCCTGAGTTCAGCAAATTAACTCGATCTAGGAACGGGTTTTCACTGGCCATGGGATTTAATAACCTAACCTTAAAACGCAACGCATTTATCTGTCTCCTTTCCTATCAGTGGTGGAAGAAGAACTCATATAATATATAAAAGTATAAATACCAAAATGGAGAAATACTCAACATTTTACGTGAATGTACAAAAGTATTAAGAGCAAAGTATACTTTATCTAAAAGTATACTCATTAGGCAGAATGACCATTATGGAATAATCTAAATCACGCATTGGTTATAATTAGCTATTCATTGTAATGAACATGATTGAAATGTTGCAGCTGGTAAACCATACTTTAATATGAATAAGAAAAATAACCTGCAAAATATCTGATATTGTTAGATAAAAGTATTGAAGATACAATATATGCCTCCAAATTGTGGTGGAGTAGCCTAGTATAAAATAGCAGAAAAAGTACTCGATAAAGTATTTTAAAACTGTATACAGTAAATACTTTCCATTGCTGTTTTCTATGTGTAGCTTATATGATACCTTTAGGATATTATTCACAAAAATATATAATGGAAAACTAAATGGAAAATAATAACACATCAGTTTCTGAATCAGTGATGAAATGTGGAAATAACAGGAAAATAATAGTAGTGAAATGAGGAGGGATACGTGCAGTGAACTCGATACAAATCCCTCCGCACAGAGTCGAATCACATGAAAATAAATCCACCTGATCGCTCCCTGTCTGATCTCCAGCCTCTCAAAGCCGAATAAGTGCTCCACGCGGAGGGTTTTATACAATAACGCAACACATGATTCCTGCCAAATATTCCTGTTTAACTCGGGAGTGATGCTGCGGGTTCACGAGTCAGCGTGCACGGCGGCGGTGTCATTTATATTTATACAACAAAAGGGAAAAAGGAGAAATGATCCTGGGAGAAAAGAAAAATCTGGAGAGAGAAAGAACCCCCCCTCCTCCCCTCCTCTTTTCACATCTACTGACCATTTTTCTTCAAAGTAATGACTCCAACTCAATGTAGTATGACGGAGAGGGAGAGAGAGGGAACAGAGTGACAGAAGGGAGTGAGAGAGAGGTGGAAATGGCTTAAAGAAAGGGTGTGGAAAGAGGGGAGGGGGGGTGAGGAAGGGAGGTAGAGAGGGGGGGAGGTTTGGTTCTGCTTGGGGTGAATGGGAGGTCAGCGCGTCTCAGCAATATTAAAATGTGTACCGGGGACGCGGAGTGACACGCCTCGTCCGTTAAACAAAGAGTGTGCCAAACTGGCAGATTAATTTGAAAACTTGAGTCCTTGCACACACACACACACACACACACACACACACACACACACACCACACACACACACACACACACACACACACACACACACACACACACACACACACACACACACACACTCACACACACACACACACACACACACACACACACACACCACACACACGCACGCACACGCACACAACCCATCACAACACTTAATGCCTTAAAGAGCCCACAGTCTCCACAGCAGCCCTGCTCGGTCTCCCTCAGCCCCAAACCGCTCGCTGTAACACCGGGAAACTTTCACGGTAAGGGGGGGGGGGTTCCGTTTACTTTTAACGCCAATTTGGTCGGGTCATTACGCGCGACGTGCCGCTTTGTTTCTGATGGAATATCACCTTTAAATTCTAACTACACCGTCTTATTTATAGTTTTTAAAAAAAAAATATTCTGAGCGATGCGTTCCAGATACAGTCGCGTTTACCGAGTGCGCGTGTGCGCGCGCAACAAACGTGGATGTCGGTGGATATGCAGGAATTGTTCAAGAAGAATCCTGGAGAGGTAAAAAAAACAAAAACCTGTGGCGTTGGAGGAAGAGAGAGTCGAGGAGCCGAGGCGTGAAGAGGAAGGATTCTCTGCGCAGAGACAAACCGGAAATAAAGAGCGGAGCACAGCTGAGTTGGAAATGGAAAGAAGAAGCAGAAGAAGAAAAAAGAAGAGGAAAATATAATATCTCTGTAAAGAGGGAAAATGGCTGAGAGACGCAGAAAGGATCCGCAGAGTGAGAGGAGTGAGTACAACAGAGGAAGATCCTCATACAATGTGTGTGTGTGTGTGTGTGTGTGTGTGTGTGTGTGTGTGTGTGTGTGTGTGTGTGTGTGTGTGTGTGTGTTTCTATTAGTGTGTGCGTGGCAGGTGCTTTCCCCATGCTGGGAGGAAGAGGAAGACCACGTGCTGCCCCCCCCCTCCTCTTCCTCCTCTTTCCATGACACTTATATTTACATTATTCATATTTTTGAGGCTGTGTGATCTGTCTGTTTTATGCAAGGGTTTTCCTACATGTACTTTCATGAAGCCTCCATTTGTGACGTCACGGTGCACCGTAGACATTTTGGAAATAATTCAGTTTGTTATACAATAATTAAGGCTGGTTATGGTACACTGAAAACAACTGGTTGATTTAGATTAAATGTATTATGTCAAAATAATTCACACGTATTCGGTTAGTTGAAAGCTATAGTATTTATTTGACACTAATATTTTTCCTTTTAATTAACCAGTCATTTGAAATCTGTTGAAATAATACATTTAATTATAGAATTTTTTTCAGTGAATGCAGCTTTTAGTCAACCTCTTCTGCTCTAGATACACAAACAAACAAACAAACACACACACACACACACACACACACACACACACACACACACACTATCCCCAACATGGCTACCAAGGGTGAAGGCTAGGTCGTGGAGGAAGGTTAGAGGTCATGGACAACTTTCTCCCCCAAATAGTTTGAACATTTTAACCCATTTTGCAATACTTCTATATCCTAATGTCACACAGCTACATTGCTGGAGATATGGTCATATTCCCCACGTGGCATAATGACACAGTGTGCATGAATGAGATCTGTTTTCAACGGTTTCTGCTCTCGCTGCAGTTGTATGTGCAGATGTGTGGTCTCAGCTGTTAGTGTGTGAGGTAGTTTGCAGTGGTTCCAGCGGTTTGGTTTCCTCTGCTGATTGCTGCTGTCTGCTTCTTTTATTATTAGCGTGAATAAAAGGCTCCCATTGGCCCAGACTTCACGAGCTATTTTGTATGTAATTTTCCTTTTTCACCTCTAATTAAACAATGATATGTTGTGTAAACTGTCATTTGGCCCTTCATTATTTGTATTCGTCAGATTTTTCTATTTTGAGATGTTTCTATTTTACGTTTGTTTATTTTCTACTCTTTTTTAATTTTTTAAATGGTTTTGTTTTAGCATGCTGCTGTAACGAAAACATTTAGTGATCCCAATTTGGGA
This sequence comes from Trematomus bernacchii, assembly GCF_902827165.1. Taxonomy (NCBI): domain Eukaryota; kingdom Metazoa; phylum Chordata; class Actinopteri; order Perciformes; family Nototheniidae; genus Trematomus; species Trematomus bernacchii. The sequence goes on from NW_022987869.1 coordinate 4,450,742, forward strand.
TCAATAAAGTATATCTTGTGTTATTTAATTCTACAAATAAAAGAGCGGATTTAGGGGAATTGTATGGATAAAGTGCAGCATCATGAGGTTAACTAAACCCTCTGCTCTTTCAAATGTACCTGACATTCTGCAGGTTGTTGGCCCTCTATTGTCACATTCATGTACTCCTTTGGATTTATCATCAAACAACTTTGGATTAATACTTGCCATACAGGGGGGGGAGGGGGGGGACGAGACGACGACGACTTTGCATGACAATAACAGGGAATGGATCTAGATATATTTTTCAAACTGCACAAAGGAGCAGGAGCACATTCTCTTCTTCTTCTTCGTTGCCCTGATAGCTTTTTCACCTCGGTCATATTTCAGAGCTCTGACAGAGGGTCGCTGCGGATAATGACGCCTTTAACCCTTCATATGTTCATTTTTATTCTCTCTTTGTGGCTGTAGACAGTTAGGACCCGAGGATGAGAAAATGAAATAACCTTTGTGCAGTGTGTTAGGGTACAAGGTTGAAAACAGATGGACACAAAAAGCTCATTTGATGTAATGTTGCACAGCTGACACATGTTTATTCCTCGAGATATTTACGCATTGCCTGCCAGATCTTTTTGAGGATTTAATCTCCCTATTTATCTCTTTATTATACTAATATCCAGGCTATAGAAACGATGAAATCTTACCTTAACACATGTTCAATGTAATCCATTTTCCAAATCCAAATGATGGTAAGCTTTAGAGAGAGATTGTGTGTGTGTGTGTGTGTGTGTGTGGTGTGTGTGTGTGTGTGTGTGTGTGTGTGTGTGTGTGTGTGTGTGTGTGTGTGTGTGTGTGTGTGTGTGTGTGTGTGTGGTTTGATAACAGGACTAGTGGTTGGTCAGGTGGTGTTTGGTCCTGAAGTCTCTGATAGGTTAGGATTCTTAATATTTAAAATATTGAAATGAACCAAATAGCAAAATAAAGCATTAAGGGTGTTCTTGTTTTTAATTTATTTTTTCAATGCATTTTTATTAATTATTTTTCAACAATCCAAGCAGATGCTTTTAGTCGACCATCAAATATTCCTGTATTATTTTGTTGATGTCATCATACACATATTTTAAGAAAAACACAGAATCAGCTTTTTTGTATACATAAAGGAATTTGTTTTGGTGTAAAATGATGCACACATGAACCTAAAGAGGACCTACATTTCAAAAAGGAGAACATATTGAGCTATATAAAAGCTATTTTATTTTTCCAATAAAAAGTACAATAGGAATAAGACAATTTACGTGCAGCATATCATAATTTAAAGTAGCAAAGATTTGCAGATATAAAACGAAGCCTATCTCAAGTCTAAATCTCTCTCTGTGGATCTCTGGTTGGCACATTGACCTTTACCTGTGGCCGGACGGAAACAATGCCCCGCCCCCCCCCCTCCGTTCACCTGAATGGGGCCTGTTGACAAACTTGACAGAGGGAGGGGAAGTTCCGCAGTCAGACACACCTTGATCGATGCCTGAGGTGGCCCGCGGCTCAACGGGAGGTCAAGGTGAGCAAAAGACACGCACACCTGAGCAGCATAGTATACGATGGATTGTATTGGAACAAAAAATTATAATAAAATAGAAATAATCAGTAAAATAGAAATAGAAATAAAAATGCTAAAAAATATAATAAAAACAGGAGGGATGCCATGCAGGGGCAGATTCGAGGCCGGCTGTCGGAGCCTCTCCCCCGGCCGGAGGAGTCTCGGGGCTACGGGCTCTTACTGTCCGGTTTGGTGATGTATGAGGACTTTTTGGAGGAAACAGAGAACAGCAATATTGCCTGCAGCAGGGAGGGAGTGCAAGTGTCACAAAATCAATGCAGCACAACAAATTACATTGTAAATATGGCAGGAAAAACCTTTTTAAGTTAAAGCACAAAGAGCTTTTTTCCGGAGCATATATTATAGTTTTTATTATTGCTCTTCAATTATCCATTAACTTTCACATTTGAAAGCAACAAAAAATGTAGAATGTGAACTGGTTTGATGCTTAATATATCTAAATTAATCTTTCTGTTTTAATCATGCTTTATTTTATTTCTTTAGTGTAGAAATAAGAATAGCTTGTTATATGAGTGCAGGCCTTTGGTCAGATTCTTTTTTTAATTTAGTTGAATCAGTTTTGGAGTCAGACTGCAATTCATTTACTAAAGTGAAGGACATTTATTCATCGGGCCATCCATTCTTCAGCCGAATCATTCAGAACCCTTTCTGATAGGACAGTGTTCCCGCGTGCCAAGACATTTATCTCTGCTTCCATTACGCAGAGCCCCTTCTGCCAGGATATTTTTTTACTTTTATTTTATTCCTCTTTTGGATGATTACAACTTTACTTTTAATTAAATATTGTGTGGTTGGATGGAAAGCTTTTGAATTTTTTTGTACTTTTATTTTGAATAACACTTTTATTTTAAACGAAATTCAATTGATAAAAAAAGAGATTCAATAGGCAACATAATAATATTTTATTAGCCTATAATTAATACTATTTCACAAAATGAGCCTTGAATCTTTTGTGCATTTTTACGTACATTCATTATTGTTACAAGTTAAGTATAAAAAAAGGTAATAATCCAATGCGTATTACCCCAAATGAGTTATAAATAAGAAAAATATGTCTTTATTTATTTATTTTTAATATATATTTAGCCGTTTTCCATTTAAAGCTGCATATAATAACATTATTTAAAAGGTGACTTTAATTCACTTCAAAAATGAATTTCTTGGTTTTTGATCGTCACTCTGCCTTGTGGGAAGTGTCAGAACATTATAACTTCATCTCACAGATCTCCCCCCCAGCAGTGAGGGGGTCAGGGGTCAGAACAGTACAGATGGATGGAAATATTCCTGCATGGCCTTGACAGGGGGTTTATGAAAGCAATAAGGGTCTATCGACGGAGTGAGCGCGCGCCTCCAGAGAGCCGCTGTCTTCTATATCTACCCTGTAGATCCGGATTTGTGTAAAAATCATTGAAACAATCACAAATTCGCTTCTAGGGGAGTATATAGTGGATTTGAACACGACAGCAGCGATGGATCCAACACGAGGAAGAGAGCTGCTATACGGATCGCTGCTTCATATTAGAATATCAGTCCCAATCACTTTTCAGCAAATATATTCGTATTTATATGACGAGTTTATTGGTGATTATTTGATTTTGAAGCGACTGTTATTGTGTGTCTGTTCTCCCCCAGAGTGATGAAAACTCCCAAGTTTTGTCCATGTTATTTGTTTCGATCATCAAACACTCGTGCAGTTTTAAAGGCCAATTCCTGGTTGAATTGGACTCTTTTTATTTACTATTTTGTCCTGTTGAAAAATGATGCGGTCGACTAGCCTACTGTTCATCTGGGGTGTGTGTGTGTGTGTGTGTGTGTGTGTGTGTGTGTGTGTGTGTGTGTGTGTGTGTGTGTGTGTGTGTGTGTGTGTGTGTGTGTGTGTGTGTGTGTGTGTGTGTGTGTGTGTCTGTATATTCTATTTACTGCAGTGTTTCTTGTTTTTTTAGCCCATTTTATGTTTCGGTACTACATTGTAAAAATGTTTAGGTGAGAATGCTGGGAAAAGAAAGGGACTCCTTGTTTTATAATGTTTTGGGTCTGTTTTCTCTTTTAAAAAATGGATGTAGGCCCTTAAAAGGATCAAAAGGCTGTGTATATATATATGTACAACTGAAGTGTAGTTTTGCAATGGAAATCTAAAGTCCCCGGCTCTTCCCACATATGCCACATATGACATATTTGAAATAAAAGGAAAATACATGCAGTAAAATAGTTCAATGGACCACATGGTTCAAGTTGCATGAAAAAGAAAAATGTGCACATATAAGATATAACAGAATGTACCATTACATACTGTACAGTAGAATAAATACTGTCCCTGTGTGTTACCCGGTTATGCATCATGGTCTGGGAGATTCATTTCCTTTTGTAGGAAAAACAACGACTTGTATCTCTAAAGGGCAAATGCCGGCGCCCAGTGTGAATGTGTAATATGGACTTGCCATGCCAGTGATGTTAATACCGGAAAGTGGAGGCAAATGCACCCTGTTTATTCATGCACGGCAAAGGGCGACTGGATTACTATGCAAGGGGAGTTTTAAAAGTGAAATGTGCGCGTGTAGGAGGAACGCTGCTTTCGAGCCGGTGCTGGATTCCTAATGCAGAGGTCTGCTGGTGATTTAGAAGGCCGTGTAACCTGAATTAGTTGATGAATTTTCTATCGATCCTAAACAAGCCAGATTTATCTCTGACACCGTGCTGCTGCTGCTGGGTGGCGGCGCGGGGCCACTCTCACACTCCCCGTTATTAGGGATTTAAAAGAAGAAGAAAAAAGAGAAAGCTTTGGCGAGCACACACACCCAAATATATACACAGAGGGTGGTGCAGGCGCCACTTTAATTCCCCCCGAGCACTTTCCTCCCTGCTTCTTTTTTTTTTTTTTTAAGTTGCAGCCAGACGCATAACAGGGGAAGGTTTGCATAAAGGGAGGACTTGTCATACTGTTGCTCGTGTGTGTCCTTGCGTGCGCGGATTTTGTCAGACGCGCTTTGTTTTTGTTGTGATTCTGGTTAGGACGGCGTGCGCTCCGATTTGTGGCGGAGGGATACACAGAGAGAGAGAGGGCCCGGGGAGGGAGAGTTTTGAAAAGACTGCGAATGCCCATAAACTGAGGCCATATGATGATGCGCGTGCGGGGGCCCGTGTATATGCTTAATCCCATTTCCTTATCCGGGGTCCGTCCCGGAGGCGCGCCATTGGCCGAGCGCCGTCACGTGGCTTCTTAACTTTGTTCACTTGACAGAAAAGTAGGAGGGTTCAACGGAACAGGAATAACCGAAGAGTAAAGGGATGAGATATAAATTGTAGTTATATATTTTCCGAGTAGGTGCAATTCCACAAAAAGACTGACATTAATGGCCATGAGCTCCTATTTGATCAACTCCAACTATGTGGATCCGAAGTTCCCACCCTGCGAGGAGTACTCTCAGAGCGACTATCTGCCCAACCACTCTCCGGACTATTACAGCTCCCAGAGGCAGGAGCCCGCTGCCTTCCAGCCGGACTCCCTGTACCACCCACAGCCCCCCCAGAACCACCACCAGCCGCGAGTGGAGCCGCCGTACACGCAATGCCATCGCCCGGGACAGCCCGCCTCGGTGGTGATGTCTCCCCGGGGTCACGTCCTCCCCTCAACCGGACTACACGCCACCCCTGTCCCGGAGCTCAGCCACCGCTGCGACTCGGTGACACCCAGCCCGCCTCCGCCCGCGTCTTCTTGCGGCCAAACGCCCAACAGCCACAGCACTTCGTCCCCTACTGGCACTCGGAAGGACCCCGTCGTGTACCCGTGGATGAAAAAAGTCCATGTAAACATCGGTAAGTGCAAACTTCTCTCCCTCTCTCCCCCCTCTCTCTCTCCCCTCGCTGCTGCTTTGTGCAGTCAGCTAGGTGTCCACCGTCACAATCTACGGCTTCCCCTCTCACCGTTTCTCTGCTAGAAGTACAAGAGTAGCCCTTGGGTCGAGATTTACGGTCGTCTGTTTGCAGGGCCAATATAATTACACCCTCCATAAATTTTTATTACACCTCTCCGCTGAGGTGCCTTTTGAAGTCCGATCTCAGGCTCTAATTCCTCGCCTTATGACAACTCAGAGCGAGCCCATAAGTTAGCTTTTATGCTTTGGTAATTTGATTTTAAGTGGCCTGGTTGTATAAACGGTGTACTTTACTCTGTCGAGCCCTTCTTCCCCACTCGTTGTTCCAGGGGAGGGAAAGTTTTATGGCAGCTGAAATATTCATGTTTATGGAGCCGGCCGTAAAACACTAATGTAAAAGCGAAGAGCTGCAGCCTGTTCTGGCTCTCGGTGAGCTTCTAATAGACTCGCTGCCTATTGCTTGTTGGGAGAACCGGAGCGCGCGTTCGCGGGGCGACAAAACGTTTATAAGGCACCGTGATGCGTTCACTGCACCCGGCTGTTTACTCGGTAAGAAAAAAACTATTTCTTGCATTTTAACCTTTGCGGTTAGCTGCCATCGGATTCCATTGCAAAGTGTTTGCTTTGGGTAAGCTATTTGTTGAATCAGTTGGTGATTTAGCCCCCCCCCCCCTCCCCTCCCCTCCCCTCCCGACAACACCTTCATTTTCAACCACTGAAAGAAAAGGCTCCGGACTGCGTGTGTTTCTGGCTGATTTGACGTATTTTTACGGGATTTTTTGCACGAATGTGTCAAAACTGCAAGACAATATATGAGCTTTCGGAAATGCGTCCCTGCATGGCCCCCCATTTTCGAATCACAACATTTGGACACAGCGTCAGGATTCACACCGCCGCAGGGCCTTCACTGACACCTGACAACATGTTCACTGCGAAGGCAGAGTCAACAATCTGTAGTTTAAAATCGGCTGGAACAGCTGCATGTGGACATGTATTTGTGGTAGGGTTAAAGAGGACTGCTATCATTACAGATGATGTCAAGGTTGCAGCCTTTTTATTGTACAATGTGTCCAGCCGCGGCTTTATTCCTCCTCCATGCTCATAATGCATTTTTATTTCTTCATGTGGCTTTATCTGCTGTTTTTTTAATTACCATCTGGCTACTGTGTCGCTTCCTGTTTAATGACCCAGATATAATATATATAAAATATAAGCCAGATAACAAACAGTCGTATTCAGTGCAAGCCAATATTGTGCTGACAACTATTGTGTCTTTGTCTTTTAATTCACATTATAATGTTGCACTGTGGAAAACATGGCTTTAGCTCAGCTTAATAGTTGCTTTACTACATATTGTTGTTGTTGTTGTTGTTGTTGTTGTTGTTGTTGTTGTTATTATTATTATTATTTATTATTATTATTATTATTATGCTATATTTTGGACGTGATTGCATGGTGTTTTTATTCTCAAGACAATAATATTGTGACGCTCTTTTATTCCCACAGTGAACGCGAACTACTCAGGGGGGGAGCTGAAACGCTCGCGGACGGCCTACACGCGCCAGCAGGTCTTGGAGCTCGAGAAGGAGTTCCACTTCAACCGGTACCTGACGCGCAGGCGCAGGGTGGAGATCGCGCACACGCTGTGCCTCTCGGAGCGGCAGATCAAGATCTGGTTCCAGAACCGGAGGATGAAATGGAAGAAGGACCACAAGCTGCCCAACACCAAGGTCCGCTCCGGGGCCAGCAGCAACACAAACTCCCAGGCTCTGACCGGATCCTAGAGCCGCCCCGGGCCCCTGCAGCCCGGTTCTGTGGTCCGGTGTCAGATTTTTTGTTCCCAAACTGAACGCCGCAGTGGCACCGGAGCCTGCACTTTTGACCGGAATAACGCCCCTGCTCTGGAAGGGGAGAGGGATGTCATTGCCGCATGATGTTACACACTATAATATGACGTTATGATGTGGGAGGGGTGGGGGGAGTGTTCCCATTCACAAAACATGAAATGAACAAAAGTACGCGAAGGAACAAACTGAGAAAATGACCGGCCGCTTCTTTGCTTTTATTCTGTCTGCCCCCACCCCCTGCTTTTTTTAAATGTCTATCTTCTTATTTTTTGTTAAACTCCTCTCTCTCTTCCTCTCACGATAGGCTCAGGATAACGTGCCCTCGTGCGTGAGGTTTATTTTTATTTTCTCAACCCGAGATTTTTTTCTTCTTCTTTTTTGGTGAAGATGGATCCTCGTTTTCATCTTTAATCATGCCAAACTCGGGCCCCATTTGTCATGTTTACTCTGCGGGTACAAAGCAAAGGGGTGAACCGCGGCTCTGCCCATTACCCCCCCTTGCACCCCCCCATCTCCCCCCCACAACCACTACCCCCTCACCCACGCACGTGTGATAAATGGAACTCACGTTTCGTCAAGAGAAGTATTCTTACACACACACGCACACACGCGCACACACACGCTTATAGTACCTACTCTAACATCAAATATTACCTCCGGTATGATCCAATCTGACAGCAGGCAGTTTTCAGTCTTGCTGCTATAATTATTTTTGTTTTGTTGAATGAGAACAATAGCTTTTCAAATTTCTCTTATAGTTATTTTTGAATTCAGTGTTGATTGTAAATGATGCTGAGGACGATAAGGAGAGTTCATGTGGTCCGTTTATTGTTCATGTTGTGATGTAATATACAGGGAATTCAAGTGAAATTAAAACATCTTCCACTACCAATCAAACAGGGTTTATAAAGCTGCCTAAACACTAATATTCAAACCAAAATCCTGGTACTAATAAAACACATTATACACGCAGCACTATAGAATGTACCTATTACCTCAGTTGTACTTATATATTTTTTTATGGTTTTTTTGGTCCTCTATTTTCTATTGCTCGTTCAATGAAGTGACAGCTTTTCGAGCTTTTTATATATTTTTTAAATGTGTGATTATAATATTATTACCTGCAATACAAACGATTAATTTCTTGCATGTGGAAATGTTTAAAATATAATTTAATTTTAGCCAGGGGAATGAGAAAAATAAGGAGCCTTTTGTTGCATGTCTGAATGGATTTAATTGTTATATTTCTTGCTCTTTGTCCTCTCTCCGCACATGTAATGCGCGCACACTTCCTCTTCCTCTTCCCTCTCCCCTTCCTCTGTCTGTCACCTTGTTTTAGATATTTTATTCTGCAAGTGTTTCTCAATTGATGTTATTTTATTTACATTCCAAAGATCAGTTTCTATATGATGATGATGATGCTAACAATTATGCTATTGTTGAACATGTGTTACCTCCTCCGATGTGTCTCTGCTTTTGCCTCCTCAGTGTCTACCTTCCTATTATTTGTAAATAGTTCATAGAAATTTAAATAAATGTCTAAAAATATAATTTCTCTATCCTCCTCTCTTTGTCTCAAAAGTACAAATTGTTTTGCTAACATAAACACACTGAAACATTGACTTTGATGAAATGTATTATGCCAACAGATTTCACTAGGTTGAACCATACGTTATTTAAACGTATTAGTATTGCTTTCAACTAACCTAATACAGTTATGTGAAATGTGTTAACATTGAATTAAAGTCACCTTGTTCAGTGTAAAGGTAGTCATGAGGTTTAGGGTTTTAAAGATCGTCCCTTTTTATTTGTTGTATTGGGACATTTTCCTTTTCTTTCCTATAGCAGGCTCCAGAAAACATATATGTCCTCTTCTCTCTCTGCACATTTAACGTGAAGGATGTATTTAAAGCATATGCACACACAATAAATAATTTCATTTCATTTCACTGTAGCTTTTGCCCATAGCGCGCAGAGACCTGTCTGGAGAAATCAGCAGCGCGCGATGATTAATCTGTCCCGTCCATGAGTGATTTTGGTACATTACGTCCTTTAATCTCGTTTTAAATCACAAACCGTCCCTCCGTTTCACTCCCGTTCTCCCGTTAATTTAACGGCTTGCACCGGCCCGACACAGAGGATAACCCCCCCTCCTCCTCTCCATTCCTTCCTCTGACTCTAAAGGAAAAAAAACCTCCTTTAATGCTTTAATGAGTGTAATTTTGTTTTTTTCCGCTGCTTTCTGGAGCGGGGCTGGTGCGCACACGTGTGTATTATTTTTTATATATTACAAAAGGGAGCGGGCCTGCGCCATAGCTCAAACCCTGACAAGCAAATAGATAATCAACATGACGAATGGCTTCTTTTGTAAGGCGCGGCTCCCGTATTAATTTTCATTTTCTTTTCTTAGAGCAGGTATCGAAAAATATGGAGCAGGAGAGGGGGGAGAACGAGAACATAGCATTCCTCTCGATGAACTTTAAACAAAGAAGTGTGCACCCTAAATTGGTCCGCTCGTATTCCTCGGCCCAGAGAAGATTCCCTATTACTTGTTGGCTGATTCCTCCCTGGGCCTCTGGCCACAGAGACTCCCTCTGCCCATGGATCTGTTTTCTTCCTGTGTGAGAGGCTGCTCCAGCTCCTCCTCAAACACATAGATGTGCTCGCACAAAGGCGCGCACACTGCGCCAAAATGGTCAATCCATGGCCTATTGGGGTTTTAACCGTAATTTTCATTGTTTCTTATAACAGGATTCCCTTTTTTCTTATTAAGAATAATATGTTTGCTATTTGCTTCCAAAGGTGTAATTCCTGTTCAAAGATCCATACATGTCCAGCTTTCTTCTTCTCATCCTCTTTTTTTATTGACTTGGTTTTTTATGGTTTATAATTTTATTTGGCTCATGGTTCTAAGGTGTAATACTCTCTCCTCCACACACAAGATTATATTTGTCCCAATTGTCTTATATTGGACAAACAGACCCCCTCCCAATATTCACACACGTTTTGTATGTGCCTCCACAATAACCCCTGAAGCCCCTGAGCGCTTCGAGTCCGAGTGGAAATAAATGAATTTGCGTGCTATGTGACACCTTGCACAATAACATCCACCGAGGAATCCTTACTCTGTTTTAGCCTCCCTTCATCAGCCGGGCCTTCTGCTGCTCCTGTGAATGGGGAAGCCCACCCCACACCCCTCAACCTTCTGAAAAAGTTCATCGCCATTATTTGGTGGACAGGGCAGAAGGGACGGCACCTCAAGAGAAATGCGAGAATTATACAAGAAACAATCATTAATCACTGGTCCTTCTTTAAACACTTCTTCTCCTTCTTCTGCTTCTCTATTGTCATCCGGCAGCCACACACAAGACCCCTTCTGCCAGGAGAGGGGCAAGGAGCAGAGAGACAGACGAGGAGAAGAAAAAGAAGACGTCTTGGAAACACACCCCTCCCCCCTCCTTCCCTCACACACATAAACAGTCACACCTCCCCTTCCCACCCATCAGCTATTTTTTACACCCAACAAGTATCCTATCATAAGAAACAAAGTTTGTTTCTTCCTCGTTGGAAAGAAGTAAATCCTTCCAGAGAAACTCCACTCCCTGAGCAGAAGAAGAAGTAGAAGAAGAATAGGAAGAAGAAGAAGAAGAAGAAGATGGCCTCGAGGTCTCTGAAAGTGGTGCCATCCAAGGTAAGAACCTAACCTTTTTTATTCTTTAACTGCTCCTGTCTGATGGCTCTGTGGCGTTGTGATGGTTGTATTGCCCCCTGCGCATTTGGTGAGGTCAGGGGTTTATGGCCTGTGGGGCTTTGATTTTAGCGCAGGGACTTCTGGAGTTGCGTGTTTGTGTTGGAAGGTGCGCGTCTGTTAGTGTGTGTTTGCATCTACAAATGACAGGCTTGTACTGATTTCTCGTCAGTTTGCCCAAATGTTCACGTCCCCCCTTTGCTGCGGGGGTGTCACTTCTGCGTCTGTTTGTCACTCATGAGGCATCGAGCATCTGTCGTTGTGTTTTTGCGCATCTTTTACGCACAGGATTTGGTTGCCTTGATGTTTTTAGATTCCACAAGAGGTGTATTTTAATTCACAGGATTTATATAATGCAATTGGGAAGGAAACGTAACACAGTCGCCTATATAGGTTCATATAGCTCCAGTATGTGACAGAATGTGAATAATTCCTGGTTCAACAGAAGCTTATTATGCATTTTGTCCTGGCTGCGTTTCTGTGGTTATAAAGTGTTGCTATGGCCTATAGCTTTTAATGAGATACTGTTGCATGCACGCTTCTTAGAGTGTGTGTATGTGTGCTCTTAATTTGTTGGCCAGGTGCTATCAGGCTGTGGAGACTGCAGTGGGAATATGAATAATACCGCGCTCAATTGGAGAGAGGGATGTAGGGGAGGAGGGGAGGGCGAATAAGAAAAATTAAAAGAACAGGGGGAGCTCTGGTTAATGGATACTCTCTCGGTTGCGCTTCAAAACAATTTACCTCGAAAACAAACGATCTGCAAGCCTCTCCAAATGAACTGCGAACGATCGCCGGTCGCGGTGCGCGCGCTCATCTGCTGAGCCGAGCAGCAGCGCGCTCACTGCTGTTTGACCCCTCCAGAAATCAATCTGCCCGGGATTAAAAATAAAGGGCAGCGGTTCTGGTTGGGGGGGTTCTGGCCTCATGGGGTTACAGGATGTGCGCAGAGGTAAGAAAACACACGAGAGAAAGAAGGGTATCGAAGGAAGAGCAGCGAGAGAGGAGGAGAGAAATCGATGTTCGTGCAGGCAGCGGAGAGGCCGCAGAGGGTTCAACCAGGGGACACGCTTTCCTGACCGATGAGGTCCACAGGCTCTGAAGCCAGAGGCTGACCCGTGTTTACCCCCCACCCCCCTCCACACACACACACACACACACACACACACACACACACACACACACACACACACACACACACACACACACACACACACACACACACACACACACACACACACACACACACACACACACACACACACACACACACACACACACACACACACACACACACACACACACACACACATACCCCTGCCTTCCCCCTTGACCTCGCGAGGCTGCTGGTCCCATCGCTCCCTCGGACATTCCCAGACCTCCGGAGCGCCCCCTGGCCACTTAGTCATAACAGGCCGAGCTCAGGGCACTGTACCCCGGGGGCACGGCGGCCGTATCCCCACTCCCACACCCAGACAGACAGACAGACAGACAGAGCCGGGCAGAGGTCAGCCACAGGCCACTGCTGACTGTCAGCTCAATGAGGCTGTGTTGATGACACTGGCTGAAATGCACCATATTAGCCTTCTGGTTAACATTATATTATAATGTCTTGCCCTTAAAAAATATATATGGTTTTGTACATTTTGCATTAAAGCAGCTCTCCAAGTTTTGATTAATCTGTCATTTGAGAGGAGCTCCTGTCTCTCCCTGAAGCCTGGAGCAGTCTAATACAAGCTGTTGGAGACATGCTAACTTTAGGATGTGCTACGAAAGGTTCAGCCAGTCTGATGTTGGATAGTATTTGGACAGACATGAACCTTGGTGTAAACAGAGGCTGCCCTTCCTGATTGCCTTGCTGAAAAGCTGCTGAGGAGCCTTTTTGTCCTGGCTTGTTCCAGCCATGTTTGCACACTGTATTCAGAGGAATGTTGGGTAGAACACAGCCTCCATTTCCACAAACGGATCCAAAGAAACAAATGGAATACAATGCTTATATTTTCACATATGTTGACCAATTCAGTGATTTGTAGATTATTCACTGGCATAGTGTTGGGGGCTGCTGGATATTTTCCAGCCTGGTAACCTGATCTGCAAAGAGAAAATATCTCTTTGACTGATTAATCAAAGAGACAAAGGCATATGGGGAAAATGCTGTTGGTCAGTTCGTCTCCACCATGCCATGGTTCCTATAGGCTTATCCCCTTCATTTTCAATTTCACATTTCGCAGGGTCTCATCAATGCAACATTATTGTATGTTTTGTGCAATCTTCCCAGTGACTTCCCAATCTTGCAAGACTCACAATGGTATGGTTTGAATTGATCCGTAAAGATGTTGCTTTATTTGAGTCAGCATGCCCTCTGAAACAGCTCTGCATCGCTCAGCTCGATGTCTTACATGCCATTACTGTGACTGTAGTCCATTCACATCAAATGGGAGAGAAGCACTATTTACCAACAGCAAGGTCAGAGGTCACAGCACGTTAGGGATTATGATACCTAAGTGTCAGTACTCCAAAATAGAATAGATTTGATTATTTAGCGTGGACTAAGTATGGTTCTATATATGAATGCTTTTTATTTGATTTAATATTAGCTGAAATGCATTGATTATTTCTAATTGTTGCCGTTATCTTGAAACACTCTTTGTTTTTCAATCCAGCCAAAACACGGTTTAGGTATTGACCAAGTTTCAGTACTCAACACGTCAAGGCCATTAACCATCTCCTACTGACTAACTGCAGGTGTCCTAGACCTAACAGTACACAGAGAACATTGGAACCAAACCACAAGAAGATGCCTTTACAAGCCTGGTGTGGTTTTCTAGCTCCTGCCCTTATGTGTTTTGACGGTTAAATGTGACAATAAATACACATAACTGAGCAGCTTCTTCCAGCCAACATGCACAGAACATGCATCAATACAGCTGAGGATAGTGTGGCATTATGTATGGTGTGATAGAGACTGGCACACTTTGAGGGATTGTCATCACATATTTTAATTGCAGGAAGAACTCATGCCTGAAATGCTTTGAAATAGGTTGCAATGCCCAGCTTGACAAAAGCTGATGCACGTTTAAAAACAAAACAAATGTAAGACAATATAGCAACAAATGCATTCAATACATTTTTGAAACTATGCAATGCATTTTGTGTCAATGAACCTTTGCAGTATTAATGCTCTCTGCTCCATCATGTACACAGAGAGTGTGTGGATCATTTTGTAAAGCGTCTTAGCTGGAATAGAGTCAATCTCATTTCTGCTTTGAGCTCATGCAGGTTCATTAAAATCACACTTGTTAAATGAAAAGTCCTGCTGCTCTGCTGCTGCACAATGCTCACTGAGCTCCAATTTGGTGGAAAAACCCATTAGTTTTGTGATTTTGCAGCCGTCTTATGATGATACCAGAGCTTCGTTCTGCAGCTCGTTGCACTGTTTTCATCTCTGAATGATGATTCATATGTCCAATTGAACTTATTTGGATTAGGAGTTAAGTAACTGGCAAAACGAGCCAGCTCTCACGTGTGGTTACAGAGAGGTTGTTGTCTGATCTGCAGTCTGCTGTCATGGAGATGTGTGAAGGCTTTAGCTGAAGTGTGTTTCAACAGCAGGTTTAGGAAGCTCAGGCTTGCACACAAACACTCATTGAACATTAACTTCTTTTCTGGCCTGGGGAGTCTGGCGGTGGTTTACTAATTACCGGACAAATCTCTCTCTCCTTGCGCTTGTTGCACTAGCCACGTTGCCCGAGAAATATATTATTGTGGAGAGCAGGAGGAGAAGGGAGGTCACGGTGCAGGCGGCGGTCTGCAGGAGGAGGTCGTCACCAGAGATATATGGCTGCCAGGCTTTTACTCCTGCATCGGCTGTGTGTGTGTGTGTGTGTGTGTGTGTGTGTGTGTGTGTGTGTGTGTGTGTGTGTGTGTGTGTGTGTGTGTGTGTGTGTGTGTGTGTGTGTGTGTGTGTGTGTGTGTGTGTGTGTGTGTGAGCCATTACAAAGTAGACATGTATTAAGTATTAAAAGAAAGAGAGCCAAATAGTGGCTGCCAAGTTGCACCACGCGCATTCACAATGTGAGGCTGGTTCAACATAATGCTGTGGAGTGTAACGTCAGTCAATACAGTGTTATAAATGAACAACTAACGAGGATAAATGTGATCATGTTCACAGGAACTGTAGGTGTCTTCGTTTATGTCCTCTTATCCTTTGTCTTTATGAGCCATATGTCGGCAGGAAGAAGATTCTTTATAAAAGGGAGAGTCTGCATCTGAGCCAAAAGCATGAGTGCCTCCTAACTATTGCAGGTAGTCATCAACATATAATCATTATTCTTTGCTCTTGTTCTGTTTTACATCAAATCTGCAGTTGGGTCCCAACCTGGCAACCCACTGGATTTGCATTTTAAAACATTCTAATGGTTGAATGATACATGCATTAGAGCTGGTTTTGGAGTCATGTTATGTCTTTGATTCGGTTCCCTTCACTGTAAAGGGATCCTGCAGTTTGGCAGCATGAGTATCTGTGATGTTGCATTATGGGATGGAGACAAGCAGGCCTACAGTGTGATGACTCTACCATTGTGTCACAGCAGCGCTTATATCCGTTAGATGGAAGTGATAAATAGGCTTCTGTGGCTTGTATGACTAATGGTGCAGCATAAGGCCGCATAGCGTATTGATACTAAAGTATTAAACAACCCAACCTTTTACTTATCAATATTATAATGACAGAGACTGCTCTTTATGTATTTCATATTAGCCTTTGACATAGCAACACGAAAAACGTCCATTTCAAACATTGAATTTGGACCATGACTTTGCTTTATATTTCCCAGTGATAACTTCAATTGATTTGAAGCCTTCAAAACATCTTTCAATGAGGAGGGAAATACAATTGCTAAAAATAAATGTGCAATATTCCAACTTATCAGTGATGCCTACTTGAAATATGCATCATTCTTTATAGGTTTCTCTGTATGAAGATCCAAAGTCCTTTACCACTGAAGACCATTTACTTATAGCGTATACCTGCATTGTATGTGTGCATTGTCCTTATAATAAAGCCAGATGTGACGTGTAATTGCTATATGCATGTGTTTAACTACATATATACAACACAGCATCTTCACAACTATATGTGGAAGAAAATGCCTTCAATATATATTTTAAACATTAAACAAATGCATTATTTGATCCATTTTGCATTAAGCTGGCATGATGTGGCATTTGAGATGTCAATATGAATGTGAATGCTCATTCATACAGAAAGTATCTTAAATAGAGAAACATCTATTTGTATTAGGCTATTATTTTTATTATGTTATTATTTTTATCATGCTGTTCCATCCATCCATCCATCTTCTCCCGCTTATCCGTGGTCGGGTCGCGGGGGTAGCAGTTCCAGCAGAGAGCCCCAAACGTTCCTTTGCATGCTGTTGAATTGGGATATGTTGCTGTCTGTAAACCGGCACAGGAAATCCCTCAAACTCAAAGACTAACATAGCAAGTGTAAATGTGTAAATTCGTAAATGTAAAAAGTGCCAACACTGTAACTCAGCAGGCTCCATTCGCGTTTCCGGTTCAAGCAGATTTGGACGCTTTCACAGCAGTTAAAAAGAAACATGTTTATTGCTCAGCTGTTTTTAGTTATTGTTTTTTTGGCCATTTAAAAATGATAGAGCATGACTAAGGCATAAGTGCTTCTTCCGGCCAGTTCTCACGGCTCGTGAGACCGGGGGAAGACCTCAGGTCTCGCGCAGGAGGACATATTTCAAAAAGCGGTTGTGCGCGTGCTGCCGTTTTGAGACAGATTTACGATCCGCAGTAAAAGGCGACATGTTAGAGCTTGGTAAATCATTCTGTGTCTGTCTTCCTCTGCCGGAGCAGTCTAGACCTAATAATACTTATAATAATAATAATAATAATAATAATAATAATAATAATAATAATAATAATAATAATAATAATAATAATAATAATAATAATAATAATAATAATAATAATAATAATAATAATAATAATAATAATAATAATAATAATAATGATAATGATAATAATAATAATAATAATAATAATAATAATAAAGAAAAGAAAGATAGTAAAATGTAAGAGTTTTGGTGTCTTGTGATCTAATACGCAGTCACTGAATCACGTCTTGGACAATTTAATTTTACGGCCATTCTCCATGTTAACAGAAATACATTTTCAGTTTCTCTCTTTTTATTCAAAGCCCAGTTAATCATTAACGAGAGGAAGAATCTACCTGTCTTAATCCATCACACACCAAGAGACCCCCAAGATCTCACACAGCTCCAACACCACTTTAATTATGGCCTTTTGGAATGATTCAGTCTAATAATAAGTGTTTAAATAACTGTTTTAATAACCCGTAAGCCTTTTTTTGTTGCTGATTTCAATCATTGCAAAATGGCTTGTAATTTTCTAATAATATACGGCATTCATTCTAAGTATAGACTCCTTTAAAGGATTTCGTACTGTTTTAAAAATACTCAAATTGAAGCTATTTGTTCATCATTCCACAAAGACTTATGCACTTACTGATTGTTAGGGTTTAGCTGCAGCCTTACAGCGCTATAGGTGAAAGTGTCTCTATCTCTGCACCCCCCACCCGTCATATTTCGGATGTTTATGCTTTTGAAAGGCTTTTATAAACGCTTTGCATGCGGCTGTGCCAACTTTACACAGCTGATCGCGCTGCTGTTGTCAGGCCGGCCCAGGTCTCCGCTGCTGCTACTTATCTTAGCTGTTGTTTCACACTGTGATTGCTATAATTTATGGCCGTCATTACAGACGCCATCATCACACCGCAAATGTTTGATTTCAATCTTGCTGGGTAGAATCTGAGGCGGAGCTCAGAATGCAAAGTTTAAAGGAATATCCGTGCTTTTTTAGTGCTTCGATTCAATACAATTGCAACTTAAATGTTTAAGTGATCAAGATGTATGCAATGCTTTATTATCACATGCACAGTATAGCTACACCAGTTTTGGCAATGCAAATCTGAAGTCCCAGGCTTCTTTACCTATGAAACATACACATGCATGAGACATAAAACAATACAAATAATGCAAGAATAAAAATAAATGATAAAGGGAAAGGTGCAAGTTACTCATTGTGCTAGTAAATGCAGAAAAAACACAGATATGTTTCTTTCCAATCATTTGTAGGTGTTTGTCTTGTTGCACATTATATTTTTTGCCAATTTAGTTTTTTACCTGATCTCGATAGCTCTGGCTGATTTTATTTGACTAACCACATGTTTTATTCGTCCAATCATCTCTAGTTTAAAATGAAAATATAAAAAGCCTGTGGTGTTAGCATGTACCTGGAGGCTGCTGCTCCATTGTTTGACCTTGAAGTGTTTCTTTTTAGCTACTGTTAGCCTCCCAGGCTGAACACTTTCTAACAGTCTGGAGCTCCATTGTTCTGCTGGAGCTCTGTTACAGAGAATGATCCAGCATCCATTGTTGGAGCCCCGCGCGCGGCCTCGCGGCGGGGGGGGGACGGGGGGGGGGACGTCTCTTCGTTGTTTCTTCCTCTGTCTCTCCCTCACCCTCTCCTTCTTCCTCCTCAGCATCCTTTCTTTCTCTCCGTGTCTCTTTGTCTCTCCTTTCATTTCTAACAGCTCTCCGTTACTCTCTCTTTCTAAGTAAATTCTGCTAAATTAATTACAGCGCCTCTCCAAAATCATTAATGGGATAACATTATGTTTATTTGGGCTATTTATTTTAAAATAAAACATTTGATTCAGAGTCATATTATCTCCCATAGGCTAGAGTAATAGCCTGGCATGATGGTTTTTATTTGTAGGGATTAGACGTTTTCTTTTCTATTTTCTTTTTTTATGCCCGTCGGTTTTTTCAGTTTTTTGCTATTTTTTGTCCTTGTATCAAATGTGGTATTGTAACATCGTATGACTTAGAATAAAACATATTGAACATTAGAATATCCAGCCGCCACAGTCGCATTTCGATGCAATACATTCATTTCTAATGATTGATGAATTACAAAATAACATTTTTACGCAATTGGTTTCCACGCACACGATTTTCTTTAGTCTGTTCTATATTGGCTCCTGGATGCAAAAACAAATAGCAGAAACTTTAGACAACAGTCAGATAACATAATGTTCGCTTTCTCTCCTCCATCATGGAATATTTCCATTTGCTGGGAACAGATACATTGAAATATAAGACAGGACAATGTGAGGAACCCCCTCATGTTCTGCCGACTAACGGCGGCGCGAGGCGGAGATGACAGTGAGGAATAACGGAGAAAGAGTGTGAGGCGGGCAGTCATTTTTTTAAAACGAACAAAGTCGGTGACAATCATCTTTTATCGGTCTCTGCGTCTGTCACAGGCCGTGCTTTACCTCAGTGTACACACACACACACACACACACACACACACACACACACACACACACACACACACACACACACACACACACACACACACACACACACACACACACACACACACGAGTGCACGCGTTATGAAGTGTTCTGATGTAGTTTTTATGTTTTTTTTATGTTTAAGTCTTGCAAACATGCACCGGTCCGGATGGGTCCCACGAACAGACACGCGCGTGGATTGCCCCCCACCCCGTCCTTTCCCTCCCCAACACCCCCTCCCGCCCCGACCGACACGTCACGTGCTTCATTAAATAATTCATGCAGAGGTTGCAGAACAGATATGTATTGGTCAGGAATATAACGCTTAGACATGGTGCCGCTCCGGAGTGTCTGACGTCGAAAAAATTCAACTGTCCTTTAAAAAAAAAAAAATACAAGCCCCCCCTATAGCAGTAGGGAGAGAGAGAAGAGGGGAGAGAGAGAGGGGGAGAAGAGGAGACACTGAGAAACGCCAACAGAGAGAGAGAGGGGAAGAGAAAAGAGGGGAAGGAGGCTGCAATAAAACAAATTTGGACGGGTGTGCGTCTTGCGGGTCGTTGTGGACACCGTGAGTATTGCGGAAGTAAGGGGACTGCATGTGGGGAAACACTCTTCTTCTTCTTCTTCTTCTTCTTCTTCTTCTTCTTCTTCTTCTTCTTCTTCTTCTTCTTCTTCTTCTTCTTCTTCTTCTTCGCTGCTGCGCCTTCCGCATCCCTCTCAGTGAATCATTCTAACACCGTGGTAAATATGCGCCCCAAAGAAATACCCATCTTTTGCCGTGTTTTCGCATCGTGCATGTTGCTGTCGTGTTGTTTACACATCACCCCCCACCCATCATCATCATCAGCCATTGTTTATAGCGGTGCAGACCGGGGGAAGAGAGAGGGAACATTGCAATATTAGCCGATGGCTGTTTGTATTTTAGGAAGCACTCTTTAGGATATTCTTCTCCATCTTCCTCCCATCAGTCTGCCTCTACATCTCTCTCTGCCTCCCTGTCCATCCCTCCCTCTCTCCCCCTCTCTCTTCCCCTTTTTTCCCCTCCCAGTCAGCTACTTCTCTTGATTTATAGTGAGGCAGGTTGTCAGCGTGCGGCCGCGGCTGCCATTGTGTGTTTGTGAGGGAGTGCTGTTGTTTACGGTGCCGGCCGCGATAAATCACATTTTCTCTCCGCTGTGGGAAAAAATGACGGTCGATGGAGCGATGATACACCGGAACGCGGAAGAAGAAGAGGAGGAAGAGATCCCGCCACGGCCGCCGGCTCTCTTCCTCCTCATCTGCTTCCACACACACACCCTTTTCACTTGATTATTACTACGCCTGTTCTCTTGCTCAGTATGACTGTCTTCTGGCTCCGGGTCGTGAATTACTCCGGCGACCAATTAACGAGAGATTTGTTTGAATTTGGCACACCGGGCGCGCCTCCGCCGCCATGAAATCTCATAAAAAGGACCTGCCGGCCATGCAAATCTCATCCATCTAGCCAAGAAGTGTGAGAGGAGCCAAGCTGAAGATCGAAATTAGAGTCTAAGGCTGATTAAACTCCATCATAGTCCTGGGTTTTAAGCGTAAATCATTAAAATGCTTAAGCACTGATAGTAGAATCAACTTCGGAATGTGTATAAACTTTATTTATATCACATAAACAACCCTCATATTGTTTTAGTGTAGTGTTATACATCTGGTGCATGGTTGCATGTAGTGTGGAGAGCAGTGGTGTCTTCATGGTGTCCAGACTGTACTCTGACTCTGAGTTCATTTTTTAAGAAGTTGTCTCCATCT
Organism: Trematomus bernacchii; assembly: GCF_902827165.1. Classification (NCBI taxonomy): domain Eukaryota; kingdom Metazoa; phylum Chordata; class Actinopteri; order Perciformes; family Nototheniidae; genus Trematomus; species Trematomus bernacchii. The sequence continues at coordinate 4,471,999 of NW_022987869.1, forward strand.
TTCTCCAAGCAGTTTTAACAGTGTTTTCTTTTGATGTCTGCTGGAATGGAGCAAGGCGCCATTATTCATGTCAGCACTCAGAGGCTCTGCCTTAGCTCAAACCCTTCACTTTAAATCAGAACTTCTTCTTCTCTTAAAATTAGGGAAATAAGATGCAGGACTGAGGATTTTTTATTTCAATCTTTGCTTCATATTTCTGTTGCATTTCTTCATCACACATGGCTATGTAAACTCAATGACTCATTGTGAATTGGTTGTAGTAGCATTTGTAGCCCTTCCCATTGAGAGTAGCAAGTGGGGTGGGCTCAGGAGGGGAGGGATGGTAATTTCATCTGCTAATCTCATAACTCATATACTACACATGGTTGTTGTTTTGGTATGGAGCCAGCTGGTAGAATATGCAAAGTGCAGTCTTTCATAACATAATCAAACATCATTGAATTAAATAGACAATACACAATTAACTTACAATACTTTATTTATTGGCATTGTTGCAATAGCAGAAACATGTATGTATAATGGCATGTATGGGTGGGTGGATGGATGGATGGATGGAATCAGTTTACAATTACATTTCAAGGGGCTGAACTCACTAGCCTTCACCAGCAGTGTGAACCTTAGTGTAACCAAATTAGAGCTCAGCGGAATCCCATCCCCTAATAATGGGCGTTTTTTTCTTCCAAAAATGTGTATTCCTGCTGCCCGCCGCGTGTCAAAAACAATATCCCGCCTCATTGCTGTGGACATTGAAAGGGGGTGGGAGACATTTGGGGATTGCTTCTTCCTTTTGTCATACATATGTTATTATTTGGCTGCTATAGCCTCGTGTCTGATTGAGGTGAGGTTTAAAATACATTTCCAACACTCCACAATTTAAGAGGGGACACACTAATTAAATAGTCCCACGGTGAGGGAGCACGACAGCAGAGTTTATCTTATTTTATCTTATCCCAGGCATGTGTCCACTGTTGAGTGTGTTTTGTCTTCTGAGATAGTCCCGGATCAAACCCAGCTGAAATTGTTCAAATATTTGAAAGCGCGTTGAGAAATGATATCACTGCCTGCCTGCCATCCATTATAGCTGCTGCAGGGGGGGCAACTCCTGAGGCCTCGCTGCATTTGGCTAAATACATGTCTGCTGCACTATGATTCATAATCCAGATGTTTGTGACCTCGGTGTGGGAAACACAGATAGATAGATGGCGTTAATGCGTCAATGCGCTGCGTCTGCGCACAATCGGCGTTTTATTGTGAAGCCGCAAACATTTGAGGTTGGAATTAATGTTTACACTGAGACCTGCTGCAGGACAAAGGCGGCATTGTGCATCCGGAGAATAAAGGAGACAGATAGAGAACAATAACACGGGTAGCTTGTTCGTTTGTGTGGTAGGCTAGGCCTAGTATGCGTTTTTCTGAGCTGGAGCGGAATCGTTAAATGGAAGCGCTTAGTGGGAATTTGTCGGTATTTGCTGAATGAATGTTGGTGATTTTTCGTTAGATGTGTGCGTTATTGTAATTATTTTTCATTTAATCGTCCCCACTGGTCACGGCTTTAACGGCGATCTACTTCAAAATGTAGCCTTGCTCGTTTAAAATGTGTGTGCATGAGAGGGATTTACAAACATGTCTTTTTATATCGACATTCAACCTCTTTTTTTGCATGAGTTTAATCTTGGCATAGCGGAAGAATATTTGGCATTCTCACAGTGCTTTCTTGTTCGCTTACGCTGATAAAAATAGTCAATTTCACACACAAAAAAACACTAATAGTTTGTTGTTGTTGACGGCAAGGTTGAGTTTGGCTTTAAATGGTCAATGACAAGGTCGGTGCGGACCCACGCGTCTGACTGGCACGCGCTGTGGCAGACTCTCACAAGGCTCATCTTCCCACTCAGCACTGTTTCTGGCAGCCATATTGTCTTCTTCTCTGTTCTTTTCCCACGCAAGGCATGTTAAAATGCGCCGAGCGACAATACATGGCCTACCGCTACATGGAGAAAATGCTTTCGATTAAATACAAATACAACGTTGCTGTTTTAAAGTCCCACTCTGTTCAAATCCATCTGATTAAACGAAGCCCGTTATTTTAGTCTATATAAAACGTTGCCCGATTTTGCCTAACAGAAAAGTCAGAAAACGGAATTTAAAATCTTGAATACAGCGAGCTTTTCTAACACGGCGACACATGAGCAAAGACAGCAAGCATGCGTTTATTTAAGGCTGTCTTCATATAAATTCACAAGCAAAAAACCGTCTTGACCTACATTTTATGAGACATTGTTATATAAAATTAAAAAAAGAAATCTAGAGAAAAACAACAAAATAGTGTGTAGTGTTTACCCTTAAATTTCACATTATCTGAAGTGTTCCTTTGAATATTCCAGCCATAACGGTGTCAAAAGATTCTCATATAAATCCAGCACAGGGAAATAATCCATATCCGTAAACTAAAGATTTTACTTAAACTACTACATTCTCTGAATTTAAGTGAAAAGCCAACATCATGGGAGCAGTGAAAGCAGTTCGGCTTGAAAGCAGGAACGGAGCAGAGATTCTTCAAAAACATAAATGTGAGCAGCGCGTCATAAATCTGCAGCCGGACGTTAACGAGCGAAAGATTTAAGAGCTGGGGAAATAATCCTAACAAAACCCCTTAACGTGTGTTTAAATCAACCCTAACAAGGGCCACGTTTTAGGAACCATGATTTATTATCATAGCAGCATTGCTTTGCTAAAAAAAACAATGTAAGGTTATCAATAAATAAGTAGCCTATAGGTAATATTGCTGAACCTTTATCATGAATTGCCTTATATCTTAAAGGATATCCACGCTCGCGCTCCAGGTACATCCGGGCTCTTCTCCGCGCGCAGATGATTACCCGTTCGGAAATAAATCAATAAGAAGCCTCGCACTAATTTATAATCGTCTGCGCGAGGGCAGTGATTCAAAGCGCGTGAAAAATGAGCGGCGGAAAGTGTATCCAGAGCCCGCGAGCCTTTTCACTTCAACCCGGCCGCAGAGCAGCATGCACGAGAGCGATAAGAAACCGAGCCTAGAACCGGAAATGTGTCCGCGAGGAGGGGCCCAGGCGCGAGCCTTTGCCTGCCCGTTCTCTTTCTTTTATCATTGCGGCTACAATCTAAAAATAACGGCTTTCTCTCTCTCTCTTTATTCCTACTGGCTTTGTCTCTCTCACTCTCTTGTCGTGTGTGCGTGTGTTTGTGTGTGGCAGTGTAGGCATGTCTATACGAGTGGGCAGATAACACAAACAAACACAGAGAGGGGGGATGGTGGTGGGTGAAGGAAGATAAGGAGAGCAGAGATTCATTCATGGTCTAAATTCTACCTGTAAATAACGGCCAATAACAACGAGACATATGCGCTCAAAATGTGTTTAAATATAAAGAATAACAAGCCAGTCACATGTCCAAAGTGTCCAAAATATCCTTAAATCGTGTCTTCATGAAAGGCTCAAAAGATACATGTGGCTATTTGAGTTATTTTGGTTATTAAAGCAGCATTTTACAATGATTTGAGAATTGGAAAATCATTGAGAATACAGCACCACTAACACATATTAACAGCTGACGTGGTCCGGGCTCGGAATATATACTTAGACCTACTATTAAAAAAATAAAATAAAAATAAAAGTCGTGGTTATGTACACGAATCTATTCAATTACGTGCCCATTTTACGCACTGGCGTGACTGGGTTGGTGGTGGAGTTTAGGTCATCATGTGGGAAAATGTATTGTGATTACAGAAATGGTTAGGCCTATTTCGTATTACTACAAAGTTGAAAAATATATTAGTTAAGTTTGCTTCCGTTGATATTAATGCACGGATTCGATGTCTCCCCTCAAACTGTCTGGGTAAACTGTGAACGGCTAAACTCGTGTGATGTGTAAACACGCCAAACACAGGTCAGATCACAGCGGAATGTGTGCTCTTCCTCCCCTCAGCCTCTCCCCTCTTCCTCTCCTCTGATCGCTCTCAGTTTGACGCCATGTAATATCCAACATCTGGCCGACGCGCATGCAGCAGGATGGACAGGCAGGTCACACTGAACCGCGCAAACCCCCCTGGCGCACCTCAACCAGACTCACTGTTGGACAGGAACGCGAACCAGAACCCCCCCCCCCTCCCAGACGCCATAGGTTCTATAGCTGTCAGTCCATGGCCTGGTTGAGGCACAGTTCGCGGTGTCATCCGTAGGTCTTAGCTGCGAGAAACACCGGTGGAGAGGTGAGGGGGGGGCGGGAGAATTAGCTTCATTGGCTTAGGATGTTCTTCAACTAATCAGTGATATAATTTAAATGCAACGTAAGTGGAAGTTTCATTATTTGAAAGATGCTCTAGAATATTTTGGCCTGCAGGTCAGCAAGAAAGGCTAGCCAGATAGCAAAACACCCGCAGTGCTTGTTTGGAAAGTTGAATACAAAAATAGACAGGGACCTAAAGAAGAAGCGAAGCAAGTTCTGCTCATTTTGGCAAATTGGTAAAGGACGGATAAAAAAGAGGACAAATAGGCGGATAGAGGAAGAGACAGAGGAGAGGAGCCCGGGGAATACGCAGCGCTCTGGAGAGGAAACGGCTCGACCGTAGTACGGTCTGCTATTCGGGGGGAAATTTGCAGCACAAGCGAAAGGGGGGGTGAGCGCGCGCACGCGGTGAGTTCTTTAGGGTGAAGTAAGCACCAGCGAGCCCCAGACCCAGCAGTCCCCGGCAGCCTGTGCGCTCTAGGTAGGCTGTGATTGTTGGAGATGTATGGCGGAGACGACTCTAGATTTATAGCCCTAAACCGGGCGAGTAAAACGCTTTAGAGGCGTGCTAATGGACACACCGGAATTATAACCGCAAGCTCTTCCAACGCCGTGCTATACATGCTGTTTTAGTGCCATTTTGGACTCAAAACCACGACAGAAAGACGCCAAACCGTCCGTCATTACGCACGAGATTACGTCCAAGGATTTCTTCTTCTTTATTCCGTTCGTGTCCAAACAGCAGCAGGTCCAGGAGGAGAGACGCGGACAGAGAGCAGGTAAGCTCCGCCGGGGATGCTTCTCGCTCAGTGTCCCGGTGTGTGTTCCCGAGGCGTCCCCATCCCCGCGCGTTCCACAGCTCGACATGTCATTAATTATCTGTGTGTGACCGTGGTCTGTGCGCCGAGGCATCCGCGGGGTGTGCCAGCTCTATTGCTAGCCAAAAGCTTCTCTTTTTACTATGCGTGTGCGTGTGAGTGTGTGTGTGTGTGTGCTTGCGCGCGCGCGTGCGTGCGTTGAAGTCAGATGCTCAGAATAGGTAACGGAAAATGGCTCTTCTCTCTCCCGCCCTCTCACTCTTGTTTGGACAGAGAGGTGTGCGTCCGGTGAGTGCGCGTGCGCGTGACTGGCAGTGAATAGACCTGACAGCTAGGTGTAAAGAAAGAAGATGCATGCTAGCACTGCTGTGATTTATTATAGTGTGAAAAGATTGCTTACTCAAAAGCCTCCCCCTTCTCGCTCCCTCTTTCTTACCCTCTTTCCTAAACCCCCCTCTTCCAAAAGACACAACAAGTCCACAAGTGGTTCTATAAAAACTGATTTCTCAAAAGCAAAAGCATGGCAAAGTGGTTATTAATAAATGAATAATTTTACAAGGAACTATATATAATTCTCTAAATACTGTGGCCATGAGTCCTGAATGAAGCTTCAGATGAGAAGAGGAAACATGAATAACCTGTTGCCTTATAATAACATTAAAGCTTTATTTGTTTAGCACTATTCCTATAGGTGTGGCTCAAAGTGATTAACAACATGGCACACATGACAAATTAAACAGAAAGAAATCAAGATATTCAATTCAGGTCAAACAATAAATCCTGTATAAACCTAATTGAACAATTCAAGGAACACATATACGTATAAATAGGACAGTAGTTATAATGCAGGATCATCAGCGAATCTTTTTTTAATCTTATCTATGCTTATAAAGTCCATGGTGATTTTGATTATAAATTTAACAAAAAGAGCTAAACGTGGCCTAAATAAGTAAGCTATACATTGTAACTCTCTGTTAGTGTGTCCCCAAGATACACCGAAGGGCCCACAGGGAGAGAGAAATTAGAAAGAAAAGTATTTGTTATTGCTTTTCTCCCTTGAAAAACTGGACAATTTCACGTTTTCAGGGTATCTAAAAATCTTTCAAATGAAATAAACTCATAAGAGAAATCACTATTTGTTTGAACTATTCACCAATAGTGTGTCAGCAACTCTAATGGCGCATTTCCATTGCAGGGCCTCGCTCGGCTTAGTACGGTATAGTTAGGCCTTGTTAGGACAGGCTCACTGCGTTGCGTTTCCATTACAATTTAGTAGCTGGGGCAGTAACTATAGTAACGCAGTGTAGGCGGAGCCGTGACGTCATCTTCAATGCGAACCACACAAAACCAACATCAGCCGTTAGCTGTTAGCACTCAGAGCTCACAGCTCCTCATATCTGTTCAGAAACTAGACAAAAGTTAAACAAGTACAAACCACAGACTGCCTGTGTCATGGTGAATACAGTCGCTGCTTTATTTATGTCTGTATAGGCCGTTGTTGTGAGTGTGGACGGTCGGAGCATATACAACGTTAGCTTAGCAAATCTCCATTCAGAAAACACACATTTTAAAAGGTTTTTCGCCTGCCGTCTGTCTGCAGACTTGTCAAAGCATTAATTCATGGTTTTTACTAACCGGTATCAGTATGTTGTTACTTCGGCATCATTTTGAAACGTGTATTACAATTAAATCACGGTGAAATATGTTCATCTTGTTGTAGTTGTAGCCCCCTTGCCAGCGATTCTCTCTCTAGTTTAGCATACTCAGCCCGACTCAGCCTGGTTGTTGGCCCGCTAAGAACCTCGATTTTATGGGGCCAGAAAAACTGTGAAATAGTACCCGCCAGCCAGTACTACGCCTAGTGGAAACGCAACCAAAACCGGGCCGGGCACGGCACGCTTAAACCGCGCTCCGCGCTGAAGTGGAAATGCGCCATAAGACCCAACAAATGTTTAGGACTCACAATAGGATTTTCCGTGCACTTTAGGGGGTCACTAGCCAAAATATGGAACAGCTGATATGTGGGTGTCATATCAAGTATCCAGACAGCTCCTCTGGAAGCTCGCTTGACCTTGGTGGTTTTCACTCACTTCCGGGCAAAGAGACTTTAAAGTCATGAAAAACCCACAGCGACTCCAACACAGCTGTGATTTAATTGATTTTTTCATACATCACTGACAAAGTATAGGCAAAACAGCGATCAGAGTAAAATAGTGTGGGAAGCGCGCCTTACACTGTCACACTGTATAAAGGCTGACAGCTCTGGCCCAGATCCATACGGACGCTTTCTCCTCGAAACAGGTCGAATAGCAGGCTGATCTGCTGCTGGGCCAAGTGGCCTGATTATATTACCACCCCTGGCTTCTCTTTCTGATCCATGTGTCACAAGAGGAGCATGTTGTTAGGAAATGGATACAGCCTTGTTGTACTGGTACAGGTTGTTCATCACTCAGCATAATAAGGCCTCAAATATATAAAGAAGCAACTTAGGGAAATCGTTTTTTAAGGCGATGCAAAACCACAAATGACTACAGATACTAAAGGATAAGTGCTAATGTAACTGACACATGAAGTGATCGTAATAGGTAGCCACTATATTTCCTGAAGTTTAACCCGTTGGTCACACAACAAAACCCCTGAAAAATGATGATCAGCCATTGGACAAGGTGCATGGCTTATAGTGCTGCAAGGGATGAGGTCTTTTTGTAGGTTGATCCGGAAGTTAGCATCGCAAAGGCTCCTTCTCATAATGGAATATTGCAGAAAAAAAGATCTTTCAAATGTAATTGCCAGATGTAAAAAAAGCTAATGTGAGGCAATAATCGAGCTACATCACAGATGCATCCCTTCTCGTCTCCACTGCTAAGCTAAAGGCTGCTAATGTCCGGTGTGATGATGTATAGAAGTTTCATTAAGTCACTGGTTGGAAATGGCCTTTATAAAGCATGCGTCTAACCCAAAAAGTATTAAAAAAACATTCAGTTTGTGACTAGACCTGAAGTGGTAAAATGCTAACTAATTACTGGGTTGTAGGACTCATTCCTGCACCTTCCTTTTGGCCTCCAGAGTATACCAGATGAGTAACTGCTCACTATTCACAAGACATTCTTAGAGTTAAACATTGACAGGATCCCTCACACACTTCCTGTAAAATCAACCATCAGCTTTCATGATATTCATTGTTTTTTAAAATCAGAACAAATGTAAGCTGACACTGTCTATACGCTTTGATTGCAGTATATAAATACTGTTGGTTTTAAACTTGATTTTACATAGCTTTTAACACTCTTAGCACACACACACACACACACACACACACACACGCACGCACGCACACACGCACACACACACACACACACACACACACACACACACACACACACACACACACACACACACACACACACACACACATACACACACACACACACACACACACACACACACACACACACACCACTGTTCTTCCAGTGCCTGACAGACTTGGTGAGCTTGGCACTTTTTATGCCCCAGGAGCAGAAAGGGCAAATTGACCACCTCCCTCTGAACCCCCAAACATCCCCCCGCCCCCCTCTCTCTTTCTCCTGGCGTCAGGGCTTTCTTTCAGTTGGAGGTTAAAGATTAGCATCTCTGATAAAGATTAACTCTCTGTCAAAGGAAGAGCTGAAGGCATGAGTTTCTGGTTCGGAATTGTTGGCGACACAGGGCATGCTCTTGTAAGGGGGGAGGGGGGGGGGGGGCCTGCAGCAAGAGAGGAGGAAAGATATCGCGCTAACATGTTTGCTCGACGCATTATTGTTGTGAGCTTTAAGGTAATTACATTTGTCCGGCAGTGGCTCAGTCAGTAGGGGCGTGGACTGGGAGCTGTAGGGTCGCCGGTTCAAGTCCCCGAACAGACCTAAATATGGAGTGTGGACTTCTACTTGGAGAGGTCCCAGTTCACCTCCTGCCCTGCCGTGGTACCCTTGAGCAAGGCACCGGACAACCCCCATCCCCCCTCACTCCCATTGCTCCCTGGGCGCTGTAAATAGCTGCCCACTGCTCCTAGTACTAGACTCCTGGTACTAGGATGGGTTAAAAGCAGAGAACACAAGTCACTGTGTGTGCGCTGTGTGCTCTGCATGTGAGACCATTAAAGAGGGGTTCATCCCTCCCATTCTATTCTGTAATGTAAAGTTATGTCATACCTACTTGTAAAAAGAGTCATGACTTGTTTTTTATTTAAAGAGGAAGAAACCAGGTGTAACATAACTGAATCGGAGCGTTGATGAAATCAAAAGTTATAACCTAATGTGAATATGCTTAGTTTGAGCTAAATCAAGTCAAAACTAACCCTGAAAAAGAGGCTATGCACGTCCAAATCGGACTCATTTACTTTATTCTCATTGACTCAGCATGATGCATAACATTGCATTAAGTTTGACCCTTTAAATATAACCTCTTAGAAGCAATACTTACATGGTATTAAAATGTTTTCTCTTATTTTAACACTTCCCAAATGAACTTGTTGATAATTCTGATTGTTGCTAAACGTGTGCATGTCTGCAAACCAAGACCATACTGTAAACAGAATTGGTCGTCTTTAACAGAAGCATGTGGCTAACCCTAACCCTAAACTCATTCAAACCGATCTTTTGTGCTCTGGGTGAGCATAATGCCTCAGTTATGTGACATCTGCAGCCACGAGCAACATAAGTAGGAGATTTGTTCAGATGCCACAAGCAGAATGAAAAGAATATGTTCAAATAAGAGGATGCATATCCTAACAGCAGACAATGCCTGTCCTCTAACATGCTTCATTTCACAGTCCGGTGTACAACAATATGTAAACTGTCCAGTGTCAGTCTTTAGACGCATCAATAGAGGAAGCTTAGACTGGTTGTAAAAGGAAATTCACATGTTTCTCATCAGTACATATTGGGGGAAATGAGATTATAGTTAAAAATGCAAATTATGTAATTTTTTACTACTAGAGGTATCTTAATCAAAATAATGGGAAAAGCTTGAGTTTGTGGGGAAGCAGCATGGGATGATTGCAGTTTTAGCCCTGAGCTGATTTTGGTTGGGATACCTTCAGTGTGGATGGTTAAGGAGGTTTTTACCCCCTCCTCTCATTAAAAGCTGCAAAAACACTGAACCAAGCAGTTTCATGTAAAGAATCGTTGTTTTTCCCCGGACGCTCTACTGCTGCCGCTGAAGTTTGCTCAGCTTGTTTTTCTCGGATAATTTAAGAGTCAGACGTTAGAGGTTTTTACCCGGAGCCGAAATTATCCACTGAGGTCTCCTCCTCTCCGAAAACAACGGAACTGATGATTAAAACAGTTAGAAAGGCTAATTAAAACAGTTTCAAGTAAAACATCTGTGTTTTCTTATTGCAGTTTGGTGGGCACAGGGTAAGCTAAATGCTAATGCTAGAACAGCTTGTTTCTCTGATAACTTAAGATGCAGAAGTTCAACAGGTTTCTACCCAGAGTATAATAATAATAATATAATTAAACACAGAGGTCTGCTCCTCTCCTCTGGTATCAAGTGGTAAAAACAGTGAATAAAGCACTTTCATGTTCAAATCGGAGTCTCTCCCTGCTTGCTATTCGGCTTCCGCTAACAGCTTGTATATGACTGAAATCTTGAAAACATTTATAAAAGTCATTTTCCGACAGCTATTGGCAGACAATGCATGCTCAATGGAGATAGGAAACCATTGCAGGACACCAGCTGACTGTTGACGTTACCTTTATTTAAATTACAGATTGCCGAAAACATTTGCGATTAAGATAGTACACAACTTCACAAAATATAGGTTGTATTTTAAGAACTTGAATGCGGTTTAGCCTAAAATGAAATGTTTAAGAATTGAAAGATTTGACTGTGTTGTGTTAGGGTTAGGGTTAGGTTTGAGTTTAGGGTTAATTGTTCAATTAAATAAAAATACTCTTCAAGACAAGTTGTCAGTGCATAGATAGGTACTTGTTTTATTATAAGCTTGGGCTTTAATTCTGTTGCATTATATAACTTATTACTGAGTATATCTGCCGCTGTGTGTGGGCAACAAAGTGAAAAGCCTTAATTGCTCTGGGACCGACACTTTACTTTCAAAAACTGGAAAGCCAGGAACATCTCCCTCTCAGTTCCTCTCTCTGAAAAGCGGTGTTGAAACGTGTTTGTCATTGGCTCAGATCAGGAGGCAGGAGATGAAATGTGTTTCAGAAGAGATTGTCGTCGCTTGCCCTTTTGGTGAGGCTGTTGGTGATGATGCTGCATGGCCGTTCACCCTCATTACACTTCAAGGAAAGCTTCAGATGGACTTGATGATAAATGGATGGATGGATATTGACTGAGATTTGGGGAAGCAAACTGTGATGGAAATGGGTGCCATGGTGGCTTAAAAAGGTCAACAATCCAATGCAGACACTGACTTGAGCAAAGGTGAAGGAGAGACAGCAGATGTAGTGTTTTCCTTTTTGCTAAGTTTGTTTGTTTAAGTTTGTCAAGTGTTTGTTAGCCAATGTATTTCTTAGGAGAAAATGTAGTTCCCGAGAAAAAGCTGCAGGGGAAAAAAAGAGAAGGATTGTGAACTCCCCAAATCCTGTAAGACTACAAATGTGTTTACAATGTGTGTACATGCCAGTGTTTGTGAACAGACACGTTTCAAACACTAATAATAATAATATTAAGTTGAACCTAATATATATGTTTTAAACGTAATATGATTGCTTTCAACCAACCTAATATGTGAAATTTGTTGACATAATACGTTTAATTAAAGTCAACGTTCAGTTTTTTCAGTGTAAGTACATGCACTCTGAATGTGAAGGTTTTCCTATGTGGCTTCATTGGCATTGAAGTGGGACTGGAACAGGGGATTGAGCTCCTGGAAAACGAAATGTGATTCCAACCCGAGATCATTTGAGAGGAACGTCAGTGGAAATGACGTCACGTCCAGAAATTGGATACACATGGGGGGATGTGTCCAACAGATAGTTTGTTTGAGGCCAGGAAATGTGAAAAATGGTTAAAGGTATTACTATTATCTTTTTGTATTGTTGTTATATAATTACTACAACTATCTCGGAGTTCAGTTGAGTCTATTAATGCTTCTTGTTATGTCAATAAGTCTAAAGAAATGCAGTATTCATGGCTGCATGAAACTTGTTCTCCTGACTAGACTGTATTTAAAATGTAAGCTAATAGAGCTCTCACAGTGTGTACTGCAACATAACATACAGAATTTCAGTCTAAAAGTAAAGAAATCAACCAGTTTTGAATCATTATGGAAACAAGCTACAGCAAACATATATTTAAGGTGATAATATTACACTCAGTATAATTACCACATCAATGCTTTTAGTTTGAGCTGATAGAGAACACTTTAGGAGCCGGTGGTTTACATTTCTGTCCATTTTGCTGTTTTACATCTCCAACACAAACGAATCCTTGGCTCATATTGAAAGTAAAATGTATTTTCATTAAATCCTGTCTTAATTGAAAGGATACCGATTCAAGGATTAGAGCTAGAACATTAAAATGCCATTTTTCAGCACTTGGCCAGTGGGTGGATCATTACAAAACTGAGCTATTGCTCCTTCAGGTCAAAAGTCACTTTTGGAGAGCAGTGCGTCGATATAACAGTGAGTGCTCAAGTGTTGCTGTAATACCACAGGATACTTTTTACACCATCTGTAAAATAGCAGCGCTGATACTGAAAGGTGTGTGTGTGTGTGTGTGTGTGTGTGTGTGTGTGTGTGTGTGTGTGTGTGTGTGTGTGTGTGTGTGTGTGTGTGTGTGTGTGTGTGTGTGTGTGTGTGTGTGTGTGTGTGTGTGTGTGTGTGTGTGTGTGTGTGTGTGTGTGTGTTATGCAGGCCGGTGACAGCACCACCAGTCCAGGCAGAGATAAGAGCAGGGAGTGGTGATAACGTTTGTTCAGGCCATGTGAGACTTTAAAATGAAACCACAGCAGAGTGTAGCAGCGTAAATCCATCCAAATCCATCTAACTAAGGATTTAACGTCTCAAAAAACGGTACATTCTCATGTTCCATTTACATTTTTTGGAGTAAATATACTTTGGAATGGTGTTGTCCCATCCAGTCGAGTCCAATACGCATTTGGTTCAATTACGCACGGACAGACCCTCTGCTGCTTCCGCATATGAATGTGCCATTACTTCACAATTTCAAACTTTCACTTTATCTATCCTGAGAAAAAAACAACTCTTTAGATTCAGGATCCTGATCCAGGATCTCATGTGAATCCCCCTCTCTCCCTCTTCCACTCAAAACTTGGCTCATCAGCTGTTCTGGGGCCCTGGAGGCGGCCTCCTCCCTTTGTCTCGGCCTATGGGCTAGCTGGCTAAGCTAGTCGGCCCCTGCATCACTTTCTGGGTAACTTTAGACTAGTGCACTCCTGCTCCGGAGCGCAAAGTTCCGACTGACCCGCGGGGCTAAAGGGGGGACGCAGGGAAGGAAACCCCGGTCGGTGCTGTACATGGAGATGGACGGCAGCCAGAGCTGTGCGTGAGTGCGTGCGCGGAAACATTAAGTAACTTTATAGTAGTAGGAGTAGTGGAGGTGCTGATGGTGGTGGTGGTAGGCTGGTACGGGGAGGTCGGGGGATCCTTGCTTTTGATTTATGTGTTTGGGGGAAGCTGTCAGGAGCAGAAACAGAAGCAGGAGATTTTATTCCAGCACTTTAATAACATTTATCAGCAGCTATGCAACAACACGGACAGCGCTTCTCATCCTGCGGTCTTGGATGCTATTATACAATTATTCAATTAACCTTTAAAGGATGTTTACCACCGCGGATGGATGTGGGTCCGGCCCGGGAAGCGTTCTCCGGCTCTGGGTGCTCTAAGGATATACCCGGGCTGGAGCTCTTCATGGTGTCCGGGTTTTCTCTCTGAATCATGCTGGAGTTATTTATGGGCCCCATGGATGCAGAGCCGCTGGGAAACAGCTGTTCTCCTCATGGGCCGCTTCTCATTTTCGCTTGCTCGTGCGGCCGTTTGGCAACATTTGGGATTTTTTTGCTCATTTGTGATTGTTATGGATTTGTTCAGTAGTCAATTGGAGAGTTTATGGGTGTCACACTAGGCTTTGGATTATATTTATTGTGCTTTTTGAACTTCAAAATAATCCGAATAATATATATTTGTTCGATTGTAGTAATCATTTCCACTCTTTGTGCTCGGCGTATTAATGCACCACTTTATGTTAACCATTCCACCACAAAGTGCATCCATTAAGTTATTAATATAAAAATAATTAAGTAAGCATGGAGCCTATTTCATATTTTAAACTTTTATATTATTTTTTAGAACTATCAAACAATATATACTTATTTCTACATGAGGTGATTCCACAACATTTCATTTTTAGATTCTTTCGATTCTTTCTGCCTCTATAGCCTACTTTCTGACTTTTATCCGGATTACATTTTTCCTTGCTAGTCTAATTGTTTTCCATCAGCAGGCAGAGCAGATACACACGGTTTTTAAAACGAAGGGGAAACACGGTGAATATGAAAGGATGTAATATGATAAGCAGAATCAATAACATGTCAGATCACTCCACCCAGCCCTTATTCCTCTCTCTGCTCTTATTGCTTTTATTCCGGGAAATCACCAGGAATAATTTAGGTCAGAAATACCTGTCAGCAGTTGACCGTTCGATTAGACTACAACAGATTCTGTGCTCTGTATCAGATGTTAGCAAGACCTTCTGATTGCATCTCTCTATGTGTTTTATCTAACCTTTTTTCCCCTCCCTTCCCCTTTCCCCTTTCCCTGCAGTTCTTAGGAGCTTTCTGGAAGCCGTTTCCTGCCATCACAATATCAGAAAATAAGAGGAAATCTTTCGGTGAGTGCTACTTTGTTTTTTGAATGTTTTTTTTTGTGGTGATGCTATAGCATATAGGAAGGAATATGAGGAAGATGTTTTCGGCATGTGAATCTGCAGTAACCGTTATTAGACTTTGGAGGATGTGAATTTCGATCACAATCAGTTATGCAGAATTATTTAAGAGCATATTATTAAATCTGACCAAAGTACAGCACATCTTAAAATGGGGACGGTGATTTTTTAGGGTTTTTAAAGACTGTCCGCACCGTAGCCGTAGGTCTTGTGCGCGCAGTCTTTTGTATGATGGTGCCATGTTTGTCCAACACTAGATATTATTATTTTTCAGTCATAATTATCGTTAATATTCTACTTTTACATTTTGATGCAAGATATTATAAATCCACTGATTACAGAAAAACTAACTAAAGCAGATAATGAGTGTATACATGTTGGTGGTTCTGTCCCATATAGGCGATTATATCATTTGTTTCACAGCCTGAATTTGTAGAGATGGGAGATGAATGCATGGGACATGTGTATGTGTTTGATTGATGAAAAATCATGTCATGACACGTGCTAATGTAATATGATCCAGAGGTGTGTGATGACTTCATCATTTGATGCGACAGTTATTAAAACAGCGCTTATGACCCCCCACCACTACACCGGTATTATCAACCTAGTCGCAGTTAAAGAAAAGTGATTTTCTTTCAGAGCACACAAACCTCACAAATACTGATTCAACCATCAGAAGTATGAAATATTGTAAATCAAATCGAATTTTATTTATATAGCCCAATATCCCCACAACACATTTGTCTCGTGTTTTCTGTTGTTTTTGTATAGATCAACAAACATGAATGACAGTAAAAAGTTATAAAATAGGCCTACTAATAAATGAAGGAAAAAAACACAATTGAAATAGACAATCCTATTGACACAATGGTAATGCTAAATTAAAATAAAATAAAATATAGGACCCAGGAGTATGTTCAAGGTAAGCCTGAGAAAGCACTTTTTTTGTTTGTTTAAAAAAAAAAAAAAAGTCTTTAGCCTATCTGTAATGTTAATTTGTCTGCCTCACGAACATAACATGCTTTAACCATTGACATTTAAAGCAACACGTTTCCGCACAGTGCGTAAAATAGGCTTTTAAAAAAAAATAAAAGTCCCGTATGAGGAAATTCCTTTGTGTCATCTTCCGTGGCCTAAATGCCTGATGTCCTGGGGGAAAAAGAAAAAAAATGGAAAGAGGATTTCCATTCCAGAGAGTTTCAGTTGTGAAACCCAATACCCGTGACTCAATCCGAAACACGGAGCCGTGTATCATGCCTTCCAAGGAAAATAAAGCAGAAGCTCCGGCGTGATTTTACAAGTCAACATGTAATCCTCTCTGCTGATTTCACCACGTCTCTTCACACACTGTTGCTCAGTAGGAGGAGAAAAAAAATACAGAGACAATAAAATAGCTGATTAGTGGTTTGGTTAATGAGTAATGGAGTTGTTCAGCAGCAGTTAGCAGATCCTTTAGTCCTCACACAAGATGGTTTGAAGGGAAACTTGCAGACAGACACATTTCAGGATCCCACCTTCCTCCTACACCGAGCTCATCCTCTTTCAGCAGCCCACAGCCAGTGCTATCTGTTTTAAAGTTGGCTGTTTACACACACACACACACACACACACACACACACACACACACACACACACACACACACACACACACACACACACACACACACACACACACACACACACACACACACACACACACACACCGCTGCTGGGTGCGAGAAAACTCATAAATCTTACCATAAACGACAGGGGTAGCGTCCTGAATAATAAAAATAGAGGGAGTGGAAGTGTGTGTGTGTGTGTGTGTGCTATGAAAATATAGTAGGGAACATTTATAGTTTCATTTATAGGCTTTTCTCTTTCCCTCTGGGTTTTATGATCACTTTTGCTTCCTTTTTAAGTCACATTTTTCTGCTAATCTTGTTGCACCTTGCCCCTGTCTTCCTCGTATTTCCCTTTATAAAGACCTTGAAGTGCACTTTAAGTCATGCATATTCGTTTTACTCTTTAATGGAAATGTTACATTGTTACTTTCTGTACCTTAATGTCTGTCTCGCTCACTGTGACCTCCTTTTCTTGTTTATTTACCATATTTTGTGACTATGCAGCAGCAGGGGGAGACAAGGTGTTGACATATTGCGGGGGGGCGGTGGCACGGAATGAGCTGCAGGAGGGGCTCTGTAAATAAAATGGTCATTAAAAAAGTCTAATTTCCTGGCAAAGTGGAAAAAAGATCTTCTCCCACTGCCTGTAAACATGCCTCCACATGATATCAAATTAATTTGCCAAATTGCCACAAACAGTGACTCATAAGTGATTGGCCTACCTCCTAAAATAACAGTAAACATATCATCTATATGTCTGCACTCACTTAACTTATGTATCTGGCTCTTTAAATGAATATGATTACAGTGAAAAGTATATTTACATTTCCAGTGAAAGTCAAATTTACTGTTAGCCATTCGCTAAATAGAATTCATTACCATATTTTGATGCAAGCCTTCACAATGCCATCCATGTGAGAAATAGACAGTAAAGGCATCAGCTGTCAGCTTTAACCACTTTAGTTTGGCAAAAAAAACAACTTGATCTTAATTATATTCTGAGGTTTAGCTAGGCTACTTGTAAGAATGTGTATTTATTATTGGCCTATTTTGTTTTCTTAATGTTAAGAGGCATAGTTGGTAAGATTGAACTTTGTATAGACCTATCTATCAATTTTAATGACATGGTATAGCTGAGTTTAAACAACCCAAACCACGACCTCCTCAGCAAGAAGTCCTGCCAGCTCCTGATTGGAAATACAACTATGGCTGATATAGACCCAGTTTGTTGACTGGTTATGGAACAATTAGGATTTGAAAGGCTATCAATTAGTGTTGCCGTGAAAAGAAGCTCCATGCTTTATGCCTGGCTGCAGCCTGGTAGCCTATATTAGCATAATGTGAGAGTGACGCTCAGATGTTTGATGGGGGAATCAACGCGTCCGCGAGTCAAGCCCCGTTATTTCCTCCGTTACCCCCGTGAGCGTTACCCGGGCTGATTGTCAACAACATGATGAGAACACCTACTGGGAAACTAGCACCACCATTAGCCTACTCCTAGGCCGGCTGCAGACTGCCAGTGTGGTGTGGAATAACGGCTTCCAGAGACCGAGGCGAGAGCAGGCTACACACCGACGACAGAGAAGAAGACGCTGAGGCGGGAAGACGGAAAATAATAAAGGAGCTCGCGCACAACCCAAACATGCAATGGGTTGACATGTTGTGGTGGGGCTGCTGCTCACAGGCTGTGTGAGAGCTAAAAAAAGCGAGACATTTGAGGCCATTGTTAACAGCCAGCAGCGGTGCAGGCAGCGCTGGTGCTGGGGCGGGAGGGTGGAGGACGGTGGGGGGCGGGGGCGCGAGCTGGCAGCAGGCAGGCTCCCGGTAAGCCTGAGCAGCTCGTGCGCTAGCTTGCCTGCCTGTAGCCCTATTAGCTACACCGAGCCCCGTCTTTTAATTCGCCCCCCCCTCATCATTCACTTCTGGGTACCGTCGCTCTCTCTTATCCGACAGCCGTTCATGCCACACGGTCTCCGGCGCGAGCTTGGTCCGCCGCCGCTGTCAGCTCCAGGAGGTGTTGTGGTGCTCGCGCTAGTGTCGATACAGCAGCAGCGGAGAGAAGAAGAGAAGAAGAAGAGGAGAAAACGAAAGGGAACAAGCGGACTTGTTATTAATTCAGTATTTTATTATTTGTTATTGATTAACGTGCGTGAGGACTAATCTGTAATGCGGTGTTGCTGGGTCCGAGCCGGACTGGACCGGGACCGCCGGGGCTAGAAAAGGTAAGCAGCCTCACCGGCAGGCAGCAGGCCAACAAAGCAGAAACACGGAGTTAGTTCGCTGTGCACTTTGAGTGGCTGGCTCAGTGATTTATGGCCCGTATGACTTCAATCCCGGTTCAAGAAGAGTTCACAATGCTTTAAGCTGCCGCAAGCAGCCCCCCCTCTTCTATCGGCCTTCCAACTCTGTCCTTTTTCTTTCTGTGCCTCTCATTTCTCGCCTGCTCCTCACTTAGAGCTATTTATTTACATCATAGTTGCTGTTTTGGATGGACTACTTGTGCCTGGTATTTATAGGCTACCTATTTCTCTCCCACGGCCCTCCTTTTTTATTATTATACTATTTTAGATATTTTATTCCACACTTTGTGATGCTGTATTTGTATTCATATTCACTGTTTGTAGCAACAATAGCTCTGATGTGGCCAATCTTTTATTGTTTCTGGCCTCTCTCTCTCCCCCCTCCTCCCTCTCTCTGTGTCTGTTAATGGGATAAGGAATACGTGGATTGTCCAAGTTAATGCATTCTCTCTTTGAGCTTCTCATGGCAGGCGCCATTTGTAATTTTATATCCCAGGATAAAACACAGACACTGGACACCACAGGCTGACCTCTCCCTCCCTCTCCATCTCTCCCTCCTCTCTCTCTCTGTTGTTTTTGTTTGGGTGGCTGTTTCTCTGTCAGTGTAAGTGGATTATTCGGGGAGGCGTCTAGTAAAGTTGGTGATTGTAAGCTACAAGCAAGGGCCACAGACATTACGTGTCCCGTTTAATGGCAAAGCAGCGATATGATTTAATAACATATTCCTCCTACACTCAGTGCCACGGCCTCCCTCTCTCCCTCCTTGGGACTATTCCTCAGAGTAAATAATTAGGATTCCAGCTTGTCTCCCAGAAAGATAAATGGCTGACATGTGTGACGTGCTGAGAGCTAGAGTAGGGCTGGACTGTCTAATCACCAAAAAGAAGAATAGTGGGCTAATCTGCATTTTTTTAAACGAACGAACATATTTGCAAAGGCTAGTTTGCACAATTCCATCACAATAGGAAAACATTTGCACCTTAAATAATCCGGATTTCTATTTTTCGCATTAAAATAAATCAAAAACGGCATCTGTTTGATTAGCAAACGAAACATATGTTAACCTTACAATTAATTACATTTTAATGTTAATTAATTGGGTCAGCCTTGTAAATGTTACATTAAATGTTATTTATGAAATATTTCATATAGCCTAGGCCTCGTGCTCTGCTGTTTAAAAAAACATCAAAAATAGCACGAGCCATTTGCTACAAGTAGACAACTTTTAAAGTTATTTTTTAACGTAGGCCTATTTATTTTCAACGTAATGGTGTCACGTTATTTTCTTACACACTTCAGCTGGACACTTCACTGTAGTTTGGTGGCTACTAGCTTAATATCTGTTTTATCTGTAATTAGCTGAACACATTCGCCTGTTAGCTGTAGCTAGCACACAGCGGCTCAGTGAGTGTCAGATGGCAGAGCAGAGCCGCTTCTTCTTCTTCTTCTTCTTCTTCTACTTCTTCTTCTACTTCTTCTTCTTCTAAATGAATGCCAGGTGCTCTCTCTGCCTGACACCCGGCCACAGGCCCACCCCGGCGGTGAGGCAGATAGGGACCCTATGGGGGCTCACGGCTGGTTTTTTCTACTTCTCTTTTTCTCGGGGCCGTGATAGAGCACTCGACACTAATGAATCACTGACTCGTGAAGCTTCTTCCTGGCTCTCTGTCTTTCTGTCCTATCTGTCCATTGTTGGCCTGTTTTGTACCCAAGTCCAAGTGTTTATTTTTTTATTCTTGGAAGAGTCTAGGAATTATTGACCCCGATTCAACCTTCCTTTGCCTTTAAACAGTCCGAAATCCTTTATTCGTTTACATCTCAATAAGGCATTTGATGTAGCCTTTATTATTATAAATCACGTGCAATACTATGCGTTATTTCTACTCAAACATGATGCAGGAGTATGTTGTTATTGTGTTTCCGGAGACTCTGTGAGTGAGGTAACAGCCGAGCAGAAAACAGAAAACAGTAAATCATGTGTGGAAGGCAGAGGTTGACAGAAATAGGCTACCTACATCAGTCACAAAGGAAATATATACAGGCCACATAAACTGCCGCCATTACACAACGAAATGTCACGTTCAGCCTGAATAACAACAGACACGGTGGGGTATTGCTTTATTATAAAAACATACTTCTCACTGATATTAAATGATCGAATAATACACATTGATTAGGCTACTTATAGTTATGTTAAGTAGTGAACACGGTGTTATTCCATTTTTATTTTTAAATTGAAAGGTGAAGCACTGTCGTTATTCTTGGATTAAATGATGGAACCGAAAAATAATTAGTGATAGATAATAATAACAATAATAATGTATAAGTATACTTATACTTAACTATTAACCGGGATTCATAATATCATAACATGGGCAAATATGTTACTTGTAATTGCTACTTGTAATAATTATAATAATATTACAATTAGGATTATAATATCAATAATAGCAGTAATAATAATAATAAAGCTGCATCATTTGAAAAAATACATAAACAAAAACGAAATAATAATAATAACAATGGTATTAATAATAATAATAGTAATGATAATACCACATTTAAATAATACAACAAATAATAATAACATGTAATGTGTGCATCACTGTGAATAAATGATTGTGTGTGTGTGTGTTAAATCATGTGTGTGTGTGTGTGTGTATGTGTCTTTGTTAATGTGTGTGCGTGTGTGCCTCCTCCATCAGAGCATCTGCAGGCTGTGCACTGGGCTCAGAGGGGAGGGGGAGGGTAGAGGGGGGGTGAGGAAAGAAAAGCAGTGGTTTCTATTCATGTCATGGTGCCTTTCATGGCGGAAGATGGATTTATCTCTCTCATTTCTTCATTCTGCCTCTCCTTAACCTTTCAGGTCAGATTGCAGGAGACCGTTGGAGAGACACCGTCACGTGACCCCCGGTACCAAATGGTCTTCCGGCAGTGGCTCTCAACAAGGACCGGAGCACAAGACGCCACTTCTCTCAGAAATGCAGAAGACAACATACTACGACAACTCCTCTGCACTTTTCGGTGGCTACTCGTCCTACCAGGTGCAGGGGGCAGCGGCAGCCGGCAACGGCTTTGGGGGCTACGATGCACCGGTCCCAGTGTCCCACCACCAGCCGGCCTTCCAGTCAGCCCCCCATCTGGACGTGGATTCGTACCAGCGCTCTGCCTGCTCTTTACAGTCACTGGGCAGCAACAGCGGCCACCAGCAGCAGCTAGCCAAGACCAAGGAGCTGAATGGCAGCTGCATGCGGCCCAGTTTGCCACCTGAGCACCTCCCCGGCCCCCAGGTGTCCCCCCCATTGCCCCCCAACCCCAGCAGCAGTAATACTGGGGCTCAGCAGCCAGGGGGCAGTGCCGGGGCCTCCTCGCTCACTAAATCAGGCCCCAATAAGTCGTCTAATTCCTCTTCCTCCACGTCATCCTCCACGTCTTCCTCCTCCTCTTCGCTGCCCCCCAACCCGACCATGTCCAAGCAGATCTTTCCCTGGATGAAAGAGTGTCGACAGGCGACCAAGCAGAAAAACTGTTCGCCCAGCAACAACTCTGGCAACGGTGTGTGAGACCGCACCTGTCTCTGTCTCTCTGTCTGTCTTTGCTTTGATTTCCCCCCATAGCCTCACAGAAACCACATGCAGAATACTAATCCCCCCTACACCAAACTCTCTCTCCTCATCTCTCCCTTCCTCGGTTCCTTATGTCCTCCTTCTATTTCATTTTCCTTCCTCATTAGCGCCTCTTTCCTATTATCCTGCCTTCGCCTTCCAATCACCACATCCCTCTTTCCTCACCTCTCTTATCAACATCCTCTTTCAAGCCACAGATCCCCAAGGATTTAAAAAGGTTTCTCAGACTGTTATAGCAAAACAGGTTTCCACAGGCAACTGGTCATGTTGGTTATCAGTAGCTGGGGAGTGCGTCTGCTCTGATCCAAGGTCATCCTCAGCATCTAATACGGCTTTAAGGTGAACAAAAGTGACTGGTGAGCTGGATTCACTATAAAGATGTTTTCATCTCCTTGAGAAAGTGTGATAACATGGAAGCTGAAAAGCTTGAACCTAAAATTAAAATTCTGCTACACACTTTGTTATATAAGTCTTGATGACTCAAACATCAATAAAGTACCTGTCAAAACCCCGGAATATTGTGAGCAGTAAAATAGGCCAAAGGTCAGAGGCATGGCAGTCTGAAAAATATTCCTGCAAAAGAGGTGTGAGTATACAAGTGATCAGCAAGAGAATACAGTAAATATACACTATATATTCATTCATATTTCATTTTTTAGGAAGAGGACGGTTAGTTTATTTGAATGTATATGTTGTGTAGTCAAATCTTGCGTAGAAGGACCTAAAATAGTAGAACTGGATAAAGACACAATCAATGACAACTGATCAGTGCATCTTCCTTCATCATTTACCATCATCACCTCTTCTGCCTCCTTTCTTACACCCTCTGGTTATCACTTGCCTTCTGATTGCCCTCTCCTCTTCATCTCCTTTTGGCACCTTCTTGGTAATCCACAGATATTAACAGAGTGAATTTAAATGTCATGTACGATAACAGATGAATAGACTTTTTTCAGAGAGAGGAAGAATGACGTTTGCACGTTTGAAATTAAAGATATTAGCAATGGGGAGAAATACAGCATGATAAATATGAATATCTGATAACAGGAAAAGAAAACAGTCATTGAGGCAGACAGATCCGTTATTAGAATTGGTAGTTATCAATGAGAAAAGAATATGTTGTGCCATAATGAATATGAGTATTAAGAAAGCTTTCAGATGACTGGGAGGAGAGTTGGAAAGAGATTAGGCTGTTTATTAACGAGAATTTGATACAATCGTTTTGAGAATGTCCCCGCTCTGTGATGCCCCTTTCACACCAACACGGTTCCAGGGCCGGTTCGGAGCTAGAGCCTGATAAGCACCGGTTTTTCCTGTTCACACCGCAGCGGAGCCGGCTCTAAGCACCAACAAATTGTCGGTCTAGAAGCAAGAACCGCATACGTCACGCTTACGTCGGGGGAAGGGGCAGGGGCGGGATCAACCTGAGCAATAACAGTTTATGGCGAGTACAGCAAATAAAAGTTGTAACAAGCAGTAGCGCTGAGCAAAGTGACTAGAACGCCACACACACTTGTAAAAAAAACACACTTTATAAAGTCAGGCAACACTAACCAGGCTTCGTGTGATTCTGTTTATTTGTACCTTACTTTGACCATCCGTTCGCTGTTATTGATCATTGTGGAGAGCAGGCAGACGTTTTGTTTGTTATTATAGCAGCTATCGGATGGAATCAATACATGGGCTGCACAGGTTGTCATGTCCGACTATCACAAGTAGATTCATAATGAAAAATATGCCGGTAAAATGTGCCTGTAGAAAACGGCTTATGCCACAATAGGATAGCAACAAGTAGTCAAGATAGTCAGTTTAGCTTCAGTTGCTATGCTAACATCACCCATTTTATACCAGAGAAACTTTCATAACAGCGTTGTGATGCCAAACAGCGGGCAGCACTGCAGCGGTCGGTAAATGCAGCTGAAACACATTAATAAACAATGAACCACGGCACTCTGGAGAAAAGTATAAGGGATGAGAAGTAGTTATTTAATTTAATCTGGCTTCGTATGATTAAAAGCAACACGATGATCGACCCGACGTCGTTGGGGAGAAAATCAGCTACGTAAACGGTGACGTCATGACGCAGCAGCGGCAGCACCAGTCGGGCTCTGAGCGGTGTGAACAAAACGGGGGCTGAAAAGAAAAACCGGTTCCGAACCAGAAGAGCGCAAGAGGAGCTAGAGCGGGAACCGCGTTGGTGTGAAAGGGGCATGAGACAGATGAAGTGATGGTTACCTCCATAGAAATAAACACTAGTCAACTGATTTATAGAGAGATAGGATCTCAGTGCTGCTTTGAACTCTACTGCATCATCCTATTAGTACGAACACAGCGCAAGCATGCATAGCAACGTAATCATAACAGAGTTACTGTTGGGCATACTCTAAGAGACATTCAGCACTACTCTTTACTATAGATGAAACAGAAAGATGGAGAAAACCCAGCCAAGAGCTACAAAAGTATGTCTGATGCTGATTTAGGCTACAATAGCGGCTATTTGCTTCATCAGCAAACAAATCCTTCGTAGGAGTCGTATCGACACACTTCAGATTTGCTGGGTTCAAATGAATTACGGTTTTTGAAATGTATGCTCATGGCCATTGGTAAAATAAACATTGCAAATCTTATCACACCATGCTAGACAACTCTGAAACATGGTTTATGCTAGAATGGATTTGTTCTTCGATACACAACCCTGATTCTGCCTTTGAGCCGCTTATGCTCTTAATATGTGCTTCGTATTCGCTGCCCTTGCACAACATTACTGTGATAAGATTAGATATATTTCATTGATCTCAATTTGGGACCTTTTTATGAGATGGATGCCAGAGGCCCTTTAATTGTTGGCTGCAAATGTTTTAAATATTTACCAGGAGTGGGGTTTGAACCCACGAGGGCATATGCCCATTGGATCTTAAGTCCAACGCCTTAACCACTCGGCCATCCTGGTTGTTTATCAGACCATTTCCTGTGTGCAGAACTTTTGCTTCATATTAGCTCCCTCACATACACTTCCTATGCCCTTAGCATTCGCTTAACTTGTGCTTCCGATGCACTTACTATTCAACATGCCATTTTACTTCGTATGCGCTTAACATGCTAATATTGCGCTTCCACTATCTATACGCTGCACTTCCAATGTTCATCATTATGTTCTTTCTATGTGCTTCCTACCCTTTTACCAATAGGCTTTCCTAACCCTAACCATCTAGTGTACCAGTTACCGCTGCACACCAAATAAACAATATTTGCCTGTTTGTTAGGTATGCAATAGCTACAATTAATTTCATGGAAGTTATTATATTAAGGGGTTGGAGGATGTAGTTTGTGTTTTATTTGATTATACTTCAAGGCGTTTTATTTACTCTACCCTTATTGATATATTTGGGGTTGGAGATAATATTAGAAGCACCCCTCACAGCACCAAACTGCAGCCTCTGAAATAGCCGAGCAGTTGAATCAACAGCTCTCAGATTTCAACACAAACTGAACACCACACCCTTCAGGCAGGACTGTTGCATAACGTGAACCTTACTAACTAGCAACAGAGCGTAGATAATCTGGTTCAACAGGCAGCTTCTTCACAACCTGACTGATCAAACAGTGACGCTTGTTCCTATTTGTACTAATGTTGCTCCTTCCAAGAGCTCAGCAGTTGAACCTTTCCATTTTGTATACAGGCTTCTTGCAAACTTTTAAGATCTAAACTTTTTTTGTTAATTATTTAAGCCAACATTATTTTTCTATCTTTTCTTATTGTTAGAGTAAAAGGACATGTGTGAAAGGGGCTTAACAATCGTCAGGACAACCCGTCTGTTGTAAGGTGTACCATTTTCTGACTTGCTGCCAAATTATTTGAAGCACCTTGCAAACATTTCTTTTGAATAATTTCTTTGCGGAAATAATGAAAAGATTTTAGGACAACCATAGATTGTGACGGATAGCCAAATATAATCTAGTTGTATTCCTCTTAACACACAAAGTCATTATAGCAGCGGATTACTTTGATGTTAATGGACTCAATGGCCTTAATAACAACATCGTTTCCTTCTGAAAAGAATGTATACATTGGCATTTTGAAAACAAATGTACATGTATTTAGTGGTAACAGTTGAAGTGTATGAGCAAATCTCAATATTTGTCAGCTGTATTAGTAGTTAGTATAAGTATCACATACATGTGGTGAGAAGCGTGACTGTAGCTGCTGATGAAGTGAGTGCAGGTCTACATCAGCTCACAGTGTTCAGCTGCAGCTGCTGGTGCTGTGGGGGGTTTGTCTTTCCTGCCAAGATGCAATTTAGCTGCCCTCGGCCAGCACCGGGCCCTCCGTCTCTTAATAACTGCCACTGTTATGAAGTGTTGACAACTAATATCAGGGGATAATTCTGCCAGAGCCTGGACCCCCCTCTGCTTTATTAAGAAGCTGAATGCTTTCAATTTCCTCCAGCATGCAGCCTGAGTGGCTTTATTCTCTCTTCCTTCAGGCTCTTTTCATCTTCCCTTTACCTGTTTCTTACTATATCCTGCTTTTTGCACATTTCCACTCCTCTTTTGCACATTTCTCCCATTTCCATTTGCTTCATCTCCAAGGTCTTTGGTGCTCCCTTGTTTTTGTTTTTGCTTGTATCTTATCAATATCATTATGCCATTCTATATTGACTTGCCCTTTCTCTGTTTGACCCTTGTTCTTCTCTCCTCAGTATCAGGAGGAGCAGAGAGTGGCAGCAGTGGGGAGAAGAGTCCCACCAGCGGGTCTTCAGCCTCGTCTAAGCGGGCCCGTACGGCCTACACCAGCGCTCAGCTGGTGGAGCTGGAGAAGGAGTTCCACTTCAACCGGTACCTGTGCCGGCCGCGCCGCGTGGAGATGGCCAACCTGCTGAATCTGTCCGAGCGGCAGATCAAGATCTGGTTCCAGAACCGACGCATGAAATACAAGAAGGACCAGAAGTCCAAGGGCCTCAGCTCCAGTTCTGGAGGGCCCTCACCGGCTGGCTCCCCCCCCCTGACCATGCAGTCCTCCGCCAGCTTCCTCAACTCCATGCACCCTATGGGAGGGGGTGGGGCGGGCTACGACGTCCCATCTCCGCCATCCTTCGGCAAACCCCACCAGGGAGTGTCCTACTCCATGTCCACTGCCTACTCCAACGTCCCCATGAAGGGCTGCCCCCCCCAGCATAAGTACGGCTCCCCAGACCCGGACTACGGCGACCCCCACCCTCACCACGGCATGGCCAGTAACGCTGGCTACGGAACTCCCAACAACATGCAGGCCAGTCCAGTGTACGTGGGGGGGGGCAGCTATGTGGAACCCATGCCTGGCTCGGGGCCCTCCATGTACGGGCTAAACCACCTCGGCCCCACGCCACCCCACCACCAAAACATGGACTACAATGGTGCGGGGCCCATGTCGGGCGCCAACGGGCACCATGTGGGTGGAGGGGGCCCCCCGGGCCCCTGCGACCCGCCCCCCCACCAGACGTACACCGAGCTGTCGGCGCACCACACCTCGACTCAGGGCAGAATCCAGGAAGCACCCAAGCTCACTCACCTGTAGCAGGTTTGCAACAACACCACAACGTAGGAAGTAGTGAAGACGACAGACTAACAGACTAACTAACATGTGGGGACCTGCTGCTGCACGGGGATAGCAGGGGGGCCACAAGGAGACAGACAGGAGCCATCCAGTGGTTTGTCCTGTGCCCTACAGCCTCAGAGAGCCCCCCCCCCCCCCCCCCCCCCTGTTTACACTGCCTGACCAGTATTAGGGCTTTCACTGTTACT
The DNA here is from genome assembly GCF_902827165.1 of Trematomus bernacchii. Taxonomy (NCBI): domain Eukaryota; kingdom Metazoa; phylum Chordata; class Actinopteri; order Perciformes; family Nototheniidae; genus Trematomus; species Trematomus bernacchii. The sequence goes on from NW_022987869.1 coordinate 4,500,303, forward strand.
TTGAAAGTGCAGTTAACTGTAAACACAAAGGTAGTGCCTGTAAGAAGCCGCAGCCAGGGACAGAAAGGTTCCAAAAGAGACACTAAAATCACTGCAGTGTAGAATTAGTGGAATCAATGGTAGTGGCTAAAACACTTTATATTTCAAACGGGGACCAAACTTCCTATCCACTCCTGAAACATTACATTATCCGACAGGAAATTAGGAATGTTCATACGAAAGAGGATGAGTGCCACGTTGACAACATTTTTGAGATCTTAATTTATTATTTTAAGTGCTGAGATTAAAGACAGAATTCGGACCTTTCTCAGAACTAAGAATTCAACATTTTTTTCACATGTGGCCCTAATTTTCTTCCGTATGTTCAAGAATTAAAGCGAGCATTATCAGATGTACCCATGAATAATTTACACATTCAAACTGCCTAATATTGAAGTACTTTATCAGTGATTTTTCCATTAGAACTCTTGATTTTGTACCCATGTTTAAGCATCTCACATGAACCCTTTTTTAGAGCAGTTTACACTCCACTCTGTCCCAGGGCAGTGAGGCATATTGTAGGCGAGGTTTACAGTCAATTGTCTCCCACGTCCCCTGGGGACAATACATGTCAGGAAGCTCATCTTGTGGTAGTGTAGCAGAGACATATCGGCAGCTGTACAGCACAACAGGATTTATGGTGAGCACCATTGTTTAGTCAGTGTTAGACTGATCATCTGCACAGTCAATCAAAAAAACGAAATACTGAGTACTAGAGATTCAGAAATAAATATATTTGTCAGAAACCCCCAAAAAATCAAATATGAAAGAACATCTCTAAGTATGATGTGTTTGTGTGGGTGGGGCAAATTGCCGCCCAGCTGGCCTGCTGTTAGAGCTTGGAGTATGGGGTTTTAAATGTGTACTATGATAAGGAAATCTTCCCCCTAAGACACACACATATACAAACTCCCGGCTGCTAAATGAAATAGTTTTTAATGGGCAGTTAACGAGGTGGTTAGATTTATGGCGCCGGGCTCTCTCCCCCTCCAGGCTACACATGTTGTTGTCAGCCGGGCTGAGCTATGTGGAGAACCGTCCTCTCCATCAGCTGAGAGAGGGAGAGCACAAATATGTCTCCCTCGTCCCACAGAGCATAACAACCACTGGATGTTCTCCCCCTCTCCGTCTCGTTCTCCTCCTGCTGTCCCCGCCTCTCTCCGATCCACTACTAACACTCTCTCCTGTCTGTGGCAGCAGCACATGGCTTCTGAAGGAGGCTACACATCCCACAACCCGCCACAGACCCCCCCCCCCCCCCCCCCCACACACACACACACACACACACACACACACACACACACACACACACACACACACACACACACACACATCCATCCCCACACATGCACTCACCACCCCTCCCATCAATCTAACAGGGTTTAAGAAGCTACACAAGGCTAAAGTAGCTCCCATAGACACACTTCTGTGCTAAGCTATTTTAGCTAATCACACACACACACACACACACACACACACACACACACACACACACACACACACACACACACACACACACACACACACACACACACACACACACACACACACACACACACACAGCAACGCTAAGCTAGCTTCCTTTCGTTGCCACACACCCAGCGGGGTCACGCCAGCTGTTGACATCTTTGAACAAACACATGAGAGGACACGGAAGAGACATTTTTAATGTTCTTATTTTAGCACATCATCGACACAGGGTAAATAATAAGAGTGGAGAACAATATTTATTTATGTTTGGCTACGTCATTGTCCTCTGTCTGTCTCTCCATCTCTTTCTCTATCTCTCTCTTTCTATCACCTTATAATATTGTTTTGTTTTGTTCTCACATATCTTGACTTTTAACGTGGATACAGGGTATATATTTGAACAAAAATGCATGTCCCAGAAATCTGAGCTGATGTATTTCACACATATTTAAAACAACTGGGTTTATTTGTCAGTGAGGACAGTGGGGGAGAACACACACACATCACACATGAAAAGTGTGTGTGTTGGACCCCTATTTCACTCTCTGCTCTTCTAGAAATAAACCCTCTGTGTGGTTTTAAAGTGCAGATCTACACACATGCTTTCCACATCTGGGCATCATTGTTGCACTTAGAGTTGACATTTTGATGGTTAAAAGGTAAAAGATAATAATAATAAAATCTTATTTTCAAGACGGAAGGCCCTCCAATCAAAGCGTCTTTCGCCAATGTGTGTTCGAGTGAACATTCATATATAAATATTTATTTGTTATAGCCAGTTTAAAAAGACTTTCTGTTTTGTATTATTATTATTTATCCTTCATGTATTTATATCGAGAAAAAATACTGTACTTTTTTAGTATTTACCTGTTATGAAAGAAAAAAAAATGTTGTGTTTCTTCTTGTCCGATGTACTGAAGTTACATTTTTTAGTTCTTGTATTTTAGAAGAAGATAGGTAGTTTTTATGTTCCTAAAATGACCCTTGTACATACATGTCTTGGCTTGTACAGGGAGCAGGCTCGGTGGGGATTGGTGACTCATCCGAGCTTAGTCGGAAAAATGTAGACAAACTATTAGCTGGAAAAAAAGTCTTTTTGGAGAAAAACAACTTCTTTTTTGTCCTTTGTAGCTCCTTTTTCTTTCATTGTTGAGAGAGTTGTCTGTCGAGCAATTCTTTAATAAAATGTTACGTTATTCAGAGCTATCGTCAGTTTGTCTATGATTCTCAGGTGTGGTGGTAAATAACCATTCAAGAAATGAAAGGGCATTATTGCTTGGTTAGGCAGTGTTTCTGTCAGGAACACAATAAGAGCGATGCGTTGATGACCTGTTGGCCAAACAGGAAGTTAGCATCTCAAGGGCTCCCACAACCAAAAGATGGGACTTCCCCATCGGATTTCAGGGTATTGAAGAGAACATAAGCTCTGTGGCAAAGACACGTTTATGATACTTCTGAATACTACTAAAGCACCACATATTAACGCCACGTTATGATATTTTAAGGTTAAATGCAGTCGGCAGAAATAAAAAGCTAATGTAATGCTATAAACCACATGTGTCAAACTCAAGGCCCGGGGGCCAAATCAGGCCCTTGGTGGATTTAATTTCGGCCCGCAGGATAATTTTTAATTACAATTAGATCTGGCCCGCCGGTATATTGCACGCACACCTTCACTCCATCCTGAGGGTTTCCTCAGCTCAGAGCCTGAGCCCAAACATTGATGAACTTGCACCCAAGATGAGATGCCAAGTATCTGGCTTGAACTAGCATCACAGAGCAGCAAACTGAGTTTAATGGATGTTTCCTTCTGCACTTTTTCTCTCACGACAACAGGGCATGGTTTTTCTTTGAGAGAAATAGATTTGATAGAAAAATGTAATCATAAGAAATGACTCTGGAAAAGATGGATAGAGCCATAAGAAATTAATGCAACTGATTATTTAATGTTTAATGTTGTTTTTATAGGCAATCATTTAAGCTTTGTTAGTTCCAGGTTTAATATGTGCAATAAGTTCATTTCAATAAGTTATGCAATAAACATTGAACCAGTCCGGCCCTCGACTAGTACCGTTTTTTAAATTTTGGCCCACTGTGTATTTGAGTTGGACACCCCTGTTATAAACAAACTACAACACGGTCGCATGGGCGCACATCACCACGCTTAGCAAAAGGCGGCTAATGTTCGGCGTGATGGCGTTTATCTTATTTAGTCACTTATTAGCAACGGACATTTTTATGACACACTGAAGCTTTGTGCGTTCACCAGTGGGGTATTACCGACGTGTTTTATGCCGTAGAACAAGATGTTAAAATCTTGTTGTGTTAACCACAGACCTTGTAACCGAAAACACGTAAAAAAAGAAACATTGACTTCATAACGAAGTGGTAAAATGCTAACTCATTCCCGGGTGTAAGGACTCATTACTGCACAACTATTTTTGTGGCAAACATCATTATTAAATATGCTAATTATTGAACAGCGCTATCAGAACTCAAGTCAGGTTCTTTAGTGGTGCATATTATTACATGACCAATACAAAAAAACACTACCCTCGGAAATCAACCCTCTAAAGATCAGCTGGCCTCAGTGATAGAACATAATAAAGCCTTAATATGACTGCTATCTGTAGACTAACCCTTTTAAGGATAACAGTCAACATCAATATTTCACCTATAAATCTTTTAAACATTCAAATGACTTGCTTGCTTTTAGATGTTATATGATTTGTGTAGGCCATATTGGACCTCAAGTTAATGATGCATACCTTTTTGAGGGTAACATGGTATATGGTCCCAAGCAGAAAAAGGTACAATAGTTTTATAAATATTAAGGAACAATATACAAATACAGTGTGGGTGAGGCCAAGTTTCAAGCAAATGTTGACAAAATATACATTTCTTCAAATTGATATCAATGTTTTCCTATTTGCTTAAGATACATGCCAACCTGTGCACTGAAACAAACTGAAACATTGACTTTAATTAAATGTATTATGTCAACAAATTTCACATAACTGTATTAAGTTAGTTAAAAGCAATAATAATAAGTTGAACCTCATATTTTGTATTTAAACTTAATATTATTGCTTTCAACTAAACTAATACAGTTGTGTGAAATCTGTAGACATAATACATTCAATTAAAGTCAAGTTGGAGTTTTTTCAGTGAAGGTATATAGATAGGATAGAATATGTGTTTTCGGAGTGTATTTGATCAGATGATGTGGCTCAGTTTCATGTGCTTCCACGATGTGCTGTTGAGGATCTGGTGTCGTTGTTTCCAACAGCTTGTGTCTGCTGATGACCTGGCACTGATGCACGATTGAATATCAGATGGTACTGCAGGCTAAAGCATGGCAGCACTGTCAGAAAACATCTACAGCCTAGAGCGACATATAACATGTCAGAAGTACAAAAAAACGTCAACCTTTAGAAGAAATACAAATCTGCTTCTGGTCTCCTTTATGCTTTACAAAGTAGAAAGGAGAACACAAATTGTCAGATCATAGCGATTGTGCTACTGTAGCTATGGCCGGTGTTCATTTACCGTACTGATTAGTAACACCAAGATATAGCATCCAGAGAAGGTCTAAGGTCGGACCCAACAACTATTCCTGGACTGAAACCTAAAACCCGCTGTGGCTGGAGTCCTCTTCTTACTTTAGCTCTGTCGTGATTGGCTGATTCCTCCAAACTATCTTTACAGAAAAAGCTCAAACTCCGTCAGAACTATTCTTATACAGTTTAGTGACGAGTACTGTCAAGTATTGCATCTAAAGAATCATGTTTACCTCTCACAAATGCTGAAAAAAAACATTTAGGACTCAATTTCTCTATTCAAAACAAATACGCTTTCAGAAGAATGACTCTGATGATTTGAAATGATTCAATAGATATGTTTTCACAAAGGGACTGTTTAACGTTTTATTACTCAAGATTGTTAAGATGGGAATGTTGGAGATATGGGCCGTAGAGATATCGATGAAGAAAACAGTTCCAACATGAGATTGCTCACAACAAGCTCTGTGGAATGTTTTGAGTAACAGGGTCATGATTTCTGTTGAGAGATATGCTGTTGAGTTCTTCCAATGTATTTCTTTGTAAACAAGCAAAGTGCTAGTTCCAGTCATCTGGACAGAAGGCTGATACTGTATCTCTGTGGTTAATATGACAAACACATGGCAACTCACACCAGACTATCTGTTGACAGTTAGCACTATGACAAATACATACTGTTGAATTTGGGTTGAAACTGTCCCTTTACGTTAAGTTACCACTTCTGTGAAACATAACTGACTCAAAATGGGGCAAGAGTTTTGGCTGTGAGTGAGGCCTGAATGATGATCATTTGTTTCAGTTTTATTTTTAAGTAAGGCTACCTTTGAGACCAGCAGATGGTTTGAGTTTTGTATATATTATGCATATATGTTGGCAATTTCCTTGACATATTTCTAATGTCTTAGTCATTCACCCCAGCATCATGTTAACTATCTACTATTCTTATTTCCAAAAGGGGTTCTATCATTATTTTCTTGTGTGTAAGAGGTTTTTCTTTAACCACAGATATTATTTGAAGCTATTATTTGACTATTCAACTCCCCTGTTTGTCAATATTAAGCAATTACACCAATTTCATTCATCGACTTTTTTTTCTACTCTTATTCTTCATGAGAAATCTTATTTAGGAGACTCAAAATAAGTCACCGCCCCCCCCCCCCCCCCCCCCCCCCCCCCCCACCCCCCCCCCAAGTGTGGCCACATAACCAGAGTAAGGCCAGGGAGCACAAACAGATCAGACTCCTCTCTCCCAATGTTTTCACCCCATTCAACTTTTTGTTTCTGTGTCTTGTGTTGCTGTTTATGTCTAAAAAAAAGCCCTGACTACTCGGCCCGGTCACATGGTCTCTAACCCCCCCCCCCACATCTCTATCTCTTGAACGCGCTCGTGCTGAGGCCTGAGAGCAGCATAAAACTTGGGACATAAATCAGGCTCCCATAAATAATGGCCGTACTTCCCTTCACATCTCCGTTGGACTAACAGACAATAAAAACACCAATAAGCAGAGATTGGATCTAATTTATTGCCTCATAAAAGCAGACGCAGAGCTCAGCAGCTATTACTGCAGAACACACACTCCCAGCCAGGTTACAATGAAAAACTAATAAGGTCACACTCTTTAGGTGGATTAGACTACTTTAGGTAAATATACCTTTAAGGTGTATTTTGGAGCACACCTTATTTTTTAGCTCATAGGAACATATTACTTTAACTTTTTCACAAATGTCCTCTATTAAACACAAACGTACGTATTCAAATGTTTTGGAGTTCTTTGAAATAAATAATACCATCAATAATAGTAAGAACAATAACAGTAAAACTATTAGATCTTAAACTTTTTTCTTTGTCTTTTAATTTGTCTTTTTCATATTTATTACTATTATTTTGCAATTGTATTTACAATTTCTACCCGGAACTTGAACTAATTAAAAATATCAATAATTAATGTTACATTTTAAATTAGATAACAATTAAACTGGAATAGAAATACGTGTTTTACCCTCAGTATCTCCAAAACAAAAGAGCCCACTGATAAATAAAATAATGTAAAAACATATTCCAGCACACCATCACCCGGAAACAAAAAATCTGTTCTCCAACAAAACTTCCCATAAATTTTACAACAAAAAAAAAGGGTAAAAAAGTAAGAAATTGTATAATTAAAGCAGCTGCTGTGGTGTATTGTGGTGTTGGAGCTCGGTCAGCAGTGTGTGGTGTGTTCATGTCGCCTCGGCCTACTCACTGCTGCTTTCTGCTGCTCAATGACTTCACTCCCACTCACATTGCTGCTTCTGTTGCCTCTTTCTCAGAGTCAGAGGGCAAACCAAATGGCATGGGAAAAAGAGGAAAACGACTGTGTGAGCTAAATAACTTGTGCATTTTGTCTCTGGTTTATTTCTCAACAGATACATTATTTCTCCATGACATGCGTATTTTCTTTGCGGAAAAGCAGCGTAAAAATATGGAATACTGAATTTAAAATGGGAGAAATGGAGAGAGAGGTTTGCTTGTTATGTAGACACAGAGAGGGGCTGCTGTCAGCCTCTTTGCGGGGCCTGAAAGATTGATCACCGCACTTCTTTTCCCACTCGGGGCTCCTCGGGACCTCCCTAAAAACACGCTCCTCCAAACTCCCTGATCTTTATAAAAATCTACATGTGCGTCCTGTGGAGTCTGAATGCCCCTCAGCACACTCTCACTTAGTATTAGCGTTTACATTATTGCTGCTGCTGTATTATTATTTTTTGACTAAGAGGAACAGGAGGCCTGCCTCTTCCCCTCCTTCCATGCAGGAGCGACCTCGCTGTGAACTCTCTGTGCGTAAACACAGCGAACATTTTAACACTCATGCATCACACTGTGGAGAGAGTGCGAGAGAAGCTAGCAACACATTGGTAGTGTGCAGCAGAGGCTATTCAAGGTGGATTTTATTTAGACAACATAAAGGCTTACTATTTTACGCATACGCACACTTAGGGAAAGCCATTACATCACAAATACAAGAAGAGGTCTATTAAGAAATGTAAATGTTCACTTACACCAACAGGCTGCCTCCCTCCCCAGTTAAATCTAAATGTTTCTCTCCTAGAATCTGCAGAAATCTCCTCCATCCTCTCCTCCTGAGCTGCTGCGCCATCTAAAACCCTCCCAAACTTTCTAAACTGGGGATTTTCAGCCTCTGTCACACTTTATAAGATTAATGATCTGTGTGGTGTAAACAGTAGTTTTTTTTCTAAGGGAGCCATATTGTAAACGGTGGTGGCCAGCCTAATGTTAACAGTCATTACATCACCCAGAGGACCGAAATGTGTCCGAGGGATGCGCTATTGTTTGTGCGTAACGCGGGGCCGGGATGCGCCGACCCGCCGCCCACACAGCACACATGGCGACCGGCCGCCTTCACGTTTTTTCTCCCTGGACTTTACCCCCCGTGAGGACTAAACAATAGCAGCTATCCTGCGAAATAGCCTCTCTCTGCCACAGAAAATAATAATGCTGCTTCCCACAGCCATCACTGCCGTCAGGCCCGGGCTCCTGATTGGTTGTCTTCGGTCACGTGACCAGGAATTGGCTGCAATTTCGCCCCATAGATCTTCAGTTTAGCCTACCCAGGTCCCCATACGCTAGTAATATCACCAATATACAATTATTAAATAGCCACCGCATTTACGCCATTGCGGTCGGGACCCTTACACGCTCGTGGTTTTTTTTTTTCATTTATTTTTGTACAAAGCCATATTGTGTTGTGAGCGTGTGCGGGCGTGCTTGCATGTGTGTATGTTTTTTTTTATTTTGGGGAAGGGATTGTTTCGGGGGTCTCGCCGTTTGAGGTAGAAGCCGGTTTGAGGGAGCAATGAATTTTGAATTTGAGAGGGAGATCGGTTTTATAAACAGCCAGCCGTCCCTAGCAGAGTGCCTGACGTCCTTCCCCGCCGTCCTGGAGTCATTTCAAACTTCATCAATCAAGGACTCGACAGTAATTCCGCCTCCCTTTGAGCACACCATCCCCAGCCTCAGCCCCTGCACAGCCAGCCAGCCGAGACCGACTGCTAGGAGCCAGCAGAACCGGAGGACCTCCGTCACTAATGGCCTCCAGACGCAGCACCGAGCCGCCCAGCAGCCCTGCCCGCCCGGCCAGGCCCCTGCCCCGGCCACCGCCATCCTGGCCGGACCGCTGGCCCACGAGTTCCCCTGGATGAAGGAGAAGAAGTCATCCAAGAAGCCCCCCAAGCCTGGGAGCAGCTCCAGCGGTGGCATATCCATCATCCCCCCTGCCTCTTCCTCCCCGTCGCCGACCGCCTCCGGGTACGCTTCGGCGGGCATCGAGTCACCCACAGGTCGGTATGCTGGGAGCGGCTGTGTGTGTGTGTGTGATGGAGGGAGTGTGATATGCAGCTTGTGCTTTATTTTTGTGTTCATCTTCATTTCACATCCACTATATAACTTACCATTCATTACACACAGCAAGGATTTGGTTAGATGACATTGTCTTTTTCCAGTGTGTGCGTGTGTATTGTGCAGTGCTGTGATGCTGTGTCAACAGGGAAGCCACATCGACACCCCTGCATTATGCTGCAGTGCTTTGCTCTAGTCTGCATCATGCATGTACATATGCACCATTTAACGCGATGTTCAAAATATATTGGTCATGTTTAGCTTTCAGAATTAAGTTTTAAGAGTGCAAACCAGGCACACCTGCATAATTTTAATTATGCACCATCTAAAGCTTACACTTCCAATCGTTGTTCTGCTATACACTTCTTTATTGTGCGTAAAGACGTACAGAGGCGTTTTTTTTTAATCCATTCTGCAGATTCTGTTGTTTGGGTGCATGGTGGGGCTTCAGCAGCGTCGCCATGGCATTATATATTCATAACACAATTGAGGGGGTAGCCATATTGGATGGAGGTAGGGAATATAATGGCGAGGCAGAGCAACAGAATATGATGGGGTGGGGGTTGGGGGAGGTAGCATGCACACAGGATACAGACTGCACACAATCAGATTTTCTTGGGTTTAGGCCATTTCTGTCTTTTTCACTGCCCTCTATTGCAATCACTGTACTTTTTTTTCTCCACACACATAAAATCCCACCAGGTCTCGTGTTCCTTTCTCGCCCAATTTCCTGCATTTTCTGACTCATTCACAAAGCTATTCATGGTTTAAGTTATGTTTGGTGTCACATCGACATTCCTACATCTCCCTGTACATTTCCTCATGATTTATTTATTTTCCTCTCTTTCGATTCTCTGATCTCATACTGCAGCCTCTCACGCTCCAGACTTTACAGAAGAGAGAAACCAGTTTTACCATTATCATCTGTCTTTATCTGCCTTTTTACTATATTATTATTTTTTTACCATCAACAAATTGGTCCGCTCTAACAGTTATGGCTTTGGCTGCTACTGTAATCGGAAGGAGTATTTTTTTACGAGAGTGTTTGTGTTTTATTACTGTTTTATTACAGACAGAAGAGCCGAGGGGATTTCTGCTCGATGCTGAAGCAGCTTATTTCTTGGTTGGAAATCTCGCACGCAATAAAATTGCAGAGGTTTTACAGCTCTCATGAAATAGATTACAATTTGAAGTTTAAACGAACTATAAAATAAAAAAGGCAAAAGATTTTACACATAAATCCCCAATATTATTTTGCTCTCCTTTTATTTGTATTTGTCTCTGCAGACCCGAGCCATGCGGGTCTGGATGGTGGAGCCGGGTCCCGACGGCTGCGCACCGCCTACACCAACACCCAGCTGCTGGAACTGGAGAAGGAGTTCCACTTTAACAAGTACCTATGCCGGCCCAGGAGAGTGGAGATCGCCGCGCTGTTGGACCTGACCGAGCGGCAGGTGAAAGTTTGGTTCCAGAACCGGCGCATGAAACACAAGCGCCAGACTACGCACCACCGGGACGGAGGGGGGCATGAATCCAGCGACCCGGGCGGGTTTGAGCCGCTCGAAGGCGCCGATGCCTCCTCTCCGTACTCGAGCCAGCCGCTGGAAGCATCTGGCACCGGGGAGGCGACGTCGGACGGAGAGGCGGGGAGCTGCAATCCATCTTCGGCCGCCTACGCGAATGACAGCGGGGATAATACACAACCCACGCCGGAGGAGGGAGGCCGATTGAGCCGCCCTGAACGCCCACCGCTTCCAGGGGCATCTGGCTCCTCTGACTCCCCTCCTGCGCCTCAGAACTCCGCCGATATCCCGGGTCTGATGCAGCTCAGCGAGGCCGGGCCCGCAGGACCCGATCCGTCCTTCTCCGAGCAGCGGGACTCCTCTGCTCCTGCTGCCGCGTCCTCATCCACCTCCTCGCTCCCCGACCTCACCTTCTTCGCCGGGGACTCCTGCCTGTCTCCCAGCCTGCAGAGCTCCCTGGATAGCCCGGTGGATTTCTCCGAGGAGGACTTCGATTTATTCACAAGCACACTGTGCACCATAGATCTGCACAACCTCAACTTCTGAGAGAAATAAAGAAGACTAATAAAAGAGGAGGACGGGTGAACAATCGAGCGGAGGCGACGGCTGTTTAAAAAGCATTAAAGCTTCGAGGCAACATTCCTGAAACATTTCTGAATGAATTTATGTTCTTTTCAAAAATATTGGTTCGTCTTTTTGCTGGTGTTATTTTGCGGCTATAATATAGAGATAATTACATTTTTAAACATCGAAGGAACATTTTATTTTTTCACCATCGAAACGTTTTTTTTCTTGTCCATTCTTCAGGTAGCCTATTTATTGCCTCGTTTTTGTTCAAATGATTAGCCCTTTTCCGTTTGTGTGGATTTTTCCTCGTGCATTTTGGTGCAGCTTCATGGATTCTAGGCCTAAATAACTTCTCAGGAACTGTTCGATGCAGAAAGCTGGACTGCTTTTACACAATCTCAACTCCAGAGAAGCCCTGCTGATGACCCGAGTTTTAGACCCGTTTATTTATTGAGATTCTTTAATAGTGAAAATCAAAATTATTTATTGTACATATATTTTCATAGTGGAATAATAATAATAAAAACACACAAACATTTACGATGTCTTTGTTTTGGCTAAATGAATTAACGGAGTGCCTAATAACACCTAGCCTAATAATTGTGTGAAAATATACGGCATGCAGTAAATATATTTTTGTATGAAGTGAACGATAATAGTAGCTGCTTACAGTGAATTTTTTAATAGCCTATCGTAAATAACAAACAAAATGAGCATCAGTAGACCTATTATTATTTTTATGCTAAAGTTTATTGTTATTAGTTTTACAATATTTTGCCAAATTGGACATTTTGAATCTGTTTAAATAGCATAGCCTAGGCCTATATTTTGTTCCATAGAGGTAGCCTAGTTTTACACCAGGTTGTTCTTTTATTCTAATTGTTAAGATAAGGCTTAAGGCTATGTCATGAAATAGGTCTATTTGTTATTTTATTTTTTTGATCGTCTGATATCCTATTTTAATTTTGTGTCATGATGCTAGTTTCCAGTTTAAATGTTCCATCTTGTTTTCCCACCCTTTAGGCTACAACATAAATATATAGCCTGATATAGCCTGGCATGGCCCAGTATGGTTGTTTACACAGAGATAACCCTTAAGAGCGAGATATTTTCCAGAGCAGATAAAAAGAGGAGAAACAGTCCGAGGCCACAGCGGGGTAATTGTTTCCCTCCTTCACAGTTAGCTTAGCATTAATTTGGTAGCCCTCTGCCTCTGAGCTGGAGCCATATGGTTAGCATA